>NW_009204656.1:61895-63337 GCF_000690835.1 Fulmarus glacialis
TTCTTTTCCCCTCCCAGCCTACTTCATATCTGAAAATGTGCTTTTTGAGCTGCCTTGTTAACTCTTCTCATGGAAGGCAGCGTGGTCTCCATCCATGCCCACCAGCAGAGTTTCAGACCAGAACCTTCAATGGCAAAGAGCAGACATCTCGGGGAGGTTCATTTGTTTGGTTTTTTCCACACAAGCTGAAAGAGAGCCAACATTAACTGCCAAGACTTAACACTTTTTAACACAGGTTGGTGTAGAGGCAGGAGTCAGAGCCCAGGGTTAAGATGCTCTTTGCTGGGCACAGGACAGCTGTGGCTGTATCCCCGATGTATGCAGTGCAGCAAACAGCGTGCCCCTGGTCCTAGCCCTTTGCTTCCTTCACCCTCACTGAAATAATAATGCCTTTTTTAAAATAAAAAAGCCCAAGAAGATAGCAATAAGGTATTTATTCCGATTATAAAATTGCAATCCAGATAATAATTGTATTTTTTCTAATTTACAATGTCATATTAAACAGTGACAGTGATCATTAGGGGGAAAAAAGTCCACTTACTGTTGAATCAAAAACGAAAACTTAGTTACTAATCTCTGCAGCTGTGTCTCAAATCTCATGTGCACTCAGTGTGCAAACGTTCAGTTCAGTCATTATGATGTTTATAAAGGATGAACTGTTCTTGAACAATTTCTCTAATGTATTAGCTTAAAAGGGCTTTATTCAATGTCAACACAAACTACACACTGCCTGTAAGATGGAAAATGCCACTCCTCCGGACTGCAGGCACTGGAGCATGCACTTTCCTTAAAGATTGTGGCCCAGTAACATCAAACAGATTTGTCCTACAAAGTGATGCTTTGCTGGATTTGGGCCTGATTCAGGGTACATCTCTTGTCCTACTCATTCAGTGGACTGTAACATTTTTATTTCTAATACTGTTCATCTCGGAAGACTAATACGAAGAAGCGATATTGAAAGGGTTTTATATATGAAGCCTGGGCTCCAGAGGGCTGTCTTCATCTTGTCAGGGTCACAGCGGCTCGTTGCGGCTCATTGGGCTGGGGGTAGCAGGAGCCACAGCACAGGCATGTGGAGGAAGCAGAGCTGAGGGATCAGCTCTGCAGGAATAATGTAAGTCACCTGGCTGTGACACTGATGCATAGTAAGTAAATAATGAGCTGAATGTCCTGTTTGTCATGACAATTGGAAACACCTATTGCAAACTGAATCCAGCACAACCCTTTACTCCTCTGGCTATCAATTGGAAATGCTTTATTGATCATATAAATGTAAAATGCTATGAGACATTAGCATAGGAAGAAGTTATGGCTGCTAGGGATAGTTGGAATGACTGCTTTTCTCAGCTCTTTAGCCACTTATTATTTTGGACGTTCATCTGATCAGCTGATTGCACAGGGAGGAAGGCGTGAAGGTTTCCCACAGCTGGGGAAAGGGAAAG
>NW_009204656.1:63351-68876 GCF_000690835.1 Fulmarus glacialis
GGGGTAAAACTGTTCAAATCTGAATTCTTATACAGCCCAAATGACAGTTCACAAAACCCCTTCTAAGTAACTGGATATAATCAGATTTTTCTTAGCTCTTTTACAGCTATGTTTTCCCTTCAATTTTTATTGAAGTTCATCAGGGCAGGGGTAAAGAAAAGGGTGTAGTGATGTATACTTAAACATTGTTGAGAATCAGACCTTAACACCTAATCCTGCTGGGGCTACCCAACACCTCTGTGCCAGCATCCTCCTTTCCTCTCCTCCCTCCGTTCCCAGGTTTGTGCATGTCGTTAGCTTGTCCTAATGACCTGTGCAAGTGCAGGAGGTTTTGGTCCTGGGCAGGAGTGAGGAAGAGGGGACACAGCACTCATTTCCCAAATCAGAGGGAGAGGCTGGTTACAGCAAGGAGCAGGATCAGGTGTTTCAACGTGTGTCTGTCTTTGGCACAGGACTCAGACGTGAAACCTGGGCAGGAGACACTGAAGACTCATTTCTTGTCAAGAGGTGCAGACGGGCAGGAATCTAACTTTAAAACAAGATTCTTCACATTGTCAAATCTCTCTTTCATCCCCCTTTGCTACACTGAGTGAGTGGACTGCAAAGTGACTACCGGAGCAGCGCCAGGCGCAGTCCCTAGCACCGGGGACTCCTCGTCTCTGTAATTTCCCTGGAACGTGCAGAGGACATGGGCATACTGTTTAAAAAGGTGTTGGAGTTTGGCTCTGTTTGTCTTTAAGAGCCTTCTAATTTATTTGTTTGTTTATCTCATAACATTGTGCTTCTCAAACAAGAGCTATGGAAACGCTTTTCCCATTTATTAGCCTTGTCTAACCATTTTGAAAACTGCTCCGTAGATTGTATCTGTTGCAGTGAATTACTTTCCTCAATTATTAATTTCTGCCATCAATCACACTTTATCTTTTCTACAGCTGAAGAAATATCTTGTCACTTCTTGTATGGAATAGTACACCAATTAAATTTGATTTATACTGTTATATATTATGTGCAGTTAAATTTAATACACAGGGTATAATTTTCACTTCTCAAAGCCTTAGGAAGAAAATCAGATACATCTTCATTGGTAAATGATAGGTTAAGCAGAACCTCCACAACATTAGGCGTAAAGAAAGCAAACACCATGATTCCTCTCATTGCTTTGTGACAGCCAAGATACTGAAGCTCAGAGATACTGTTAGGAATTCTCATGATAATTTAAAATTATTGCGCATTATACTCTCACTTTATCACTCACCACAATGACTGTGCTGGAATAAAGCACAACTTTATTTTGACTGGAAAACACAAGCATTTTTTTAGAACTTGTCTTAGGTTTTTTACTGCATTCCTTTCCTCCTTTCTCTCTTTCTCCAATCCTACAACTGAATCTCTGTGTTTATATTATTTTTCCTTCTTCCTGAGATTTCCTACTGAGGGAACATATAACCTTTTCAAAATCCATGTCTGGACACAGAGCAGAATTGCCCTTAGTATCAGTCTCGTGTTCAGTTTACCATTATGAATTCTGTCAGCTTCTCCAGCTACTCAGCCCTTGGATCTGAGGATAGAAAGCAAAATATGAATACAGAAGAAAAGTAACAAAAATAGCTCAATGACACAAACTGCTATATGATAACATAGGAAAACCTTGTGAAAATGAAGGGCTAAAATAGAATATTTTGGAACAAGAGGCAACTGCAATGAGAATTGTACAGCTGAGATGAGAATCGTGGCATATCTATAATTCTCTTTTTGTCAAGTTATTGCTGACTGGTACAAAAAAGAAGCAGAATGTGGGCACTATCATCCTATAGATTTCCATACGTACTGGCCACTGCCTAAAAGCATTTTTGCTTTGAGGCAGGGATGCAGCTGATCATTCTGGCCCAAGGCAAAAAATCCCTTGAGGTTTTGAAGCCTTGGACAGTTGCAAACTATGTAAATAATGTGTAAGACAGTTATAAGATTAAACAATATGTACTCTTAGGTTAATGTTCATCACTGCTCTGAGGAGTGCAATGAATTGACATTCTCTTATCAAGGATGTAGCTCTTCTGTTCCTCCCAAGCCTTCCTGGAATTCATCAGCCTTAGTCCCTGAGATAAACAGTGTCAAGATGACCTGAACATATAGATAGTGCTTGAAAGGCTGTTCAAATAAGACTTGAATGGTTGCCAAGGTCGCCCCTGATAAAGACCATCTTGTGTCAGCAAACATGTGCCCTAAAACTGAACTTTGCTTCAAAATGAGGAGGGGGCACCTCCCTAAACGACCACCGACGACCACCGCGCAAGCATGGAAGGACTGGGAAGAATGCCAAGGAAGATGAGAAGTAACACTTACACAATCTCATGAATATGTATTAGTTAGGCATGACTTTAGGCGTGGTTTTGTTAATTTTGTACTATAAAGGAGAGCCTGGAGTTTGTGTCGGTGTGCTTGATTTGTGGAAAATATCCACCTTGCACCCTGTGCAGAATAAAGCAATGTCTCCTCTCTAAACATGCTCGTTTTGTGTGTGTTTCGAGGGCTTTAAATCGACAACAGTTTTTGGCAACCCAGATGGGACTTCGGTGATTTGGACTGGATCTTGCCCAGCTGCCAACCGCTGCTGGGGGAGGATCACGGGTTGGACTCCAGCACACACCGGAGGAATTTTCCGGGGACTCCCCTTGCGATCTCCTGGTTGGTGGTGAGTAGTTGGTCAATATCCATGGGTGAGATATTGCTATTTTTTTTAGATTCCCCCGAGTAACTCGTACCCATAGTGGTACACATCGGTGGGATATATTTGGTGATTTTTAGTAACTTTGGTGAATCTTGGCAATTTTCCTCTGTGTTAGTACGGTGACAACCAGAGCACGGGATTTTGGTTTAGAATATTCTTGGTTGTTTTGGTAATTACTGTGAAGGATATTATAATTTTGTAAAGGGTTTACAAATGGGGAATATAACTTCCGCGGAAGGGGGAATAACTAAAACTTCAACTTTGGGATGTATTTTGGGTCATTGGAGAAAATATGGGGGAGATCCACTTATGCGAAGGAAATTGATAATGTATTGTAACCAATGGTGGCCGATGTATACTTTAGAGGACCAAGAAAAATGGCCTGCCAATGGAACTTTGAATTATAATACTATTTTGCAGTTAATGTTATTTTGCAGAAGAGAAGGAAAATGGGATGAGGTACCATATGTGGATTTGTTTTTCACTTTGAGAAATGATTATAAAAGTTGAAAAGATTGCGGGTTGGTAGCAAAAGATACAAATGTATTGGTGTTAGAAAAACAGGTAGAACGAGCGCCAAGACGGTGTTGTTCACCATGTAGTATTGGAAAAAGGTGTAAAAAGCTTAGGGAGCCTCCTGAAGAGGAGGAGGATGTGGAATTATTAGTATCCCTGAAGGGGGAGACGGAGAAAGTTCGATGGGAAACAGTGAGGAAGAGGAAGATCATTTTAGTCCAGTAGCTAGCCAGATTAGGCAAGGAGGAGCGGCAGTACAAGCGCCTCTGAGACAGGCTGTGGGGCTGGAAGGGGCCCCGGTATTCGTCAAAGTTCCCTTTCCCACGGCTGGCTTAAGGTCCTGGAAGGAAATGGCAGGGTCTTATAGGGAAGATCTGGACAAAGTAACTAAGTGCTAGAAACTATAATAGAAAATCACGATCCTGATTGGCGAGACCTGCAGGTGATACCGCATGCTTTGTCGAAAGCAAAAGAGGAAGCAGGAAGGGTCCACGCTCAGGACGCACAAGTGGGTAGACTAGAGGATCGTTTTCCTTCTACAAATCCTGACTGGGACCCCAACAGTCAGGCACAGAGGCTCTTGCTTACTGAATATCAGAGACTTGTTTTACTTGGAGTCAAGAATGCTATACCTAAACCAAAGAATGTTTCTAAGCTATATCAGGTAGCTCAAGGGAAAGATGAGACTCCTTCGGCATTTTATGAAAGATTGTGAATTTGCTAGAAAATGAACAGGCCTAGATCCCGAAAGAGAAACTGATAATTTGACCTTTGTTACTTTATTTGTAGGACAATCGAATCCAGATATTAGAAGAAAATTGCAGAAAATTGAGGGTCGATATGCAAGGTCTATTGATAAGTTGCTGGAAGCAGCATGGAAAGTATATAATAACTGAGAAGAGGTGGAAAAGAAAAGACAGGAGAAGGAACGAGTTAAAAAGGAAAATCGAAAAGCTCAGTTATTGGCAGCGGCCATAGCAGAGGGAAATAGAAATAGTGGAAGTAGGAATGGTTGGTTTAGACAAAATCAGGCACCAAGTAGAAGTATTAGGAATGGGTTTAGACCTCCCCCAGAAACTGGGTTTAGAACATCATTAGATAGCGATCAATGTGCTTATTGTAAGCAGAAAGGACATTGGAAAAGAGAGTGCCCGCTGAATAAAAAAAAGGTTTCTGCAGAAGAAGGAGGATTCGCAGGTAGCGGATTTGTTAACTCTAGATCAAGATTCAGATTGATGGGAACTGGGGGAAGACTCAAAAAGTTCCCCAACAGAACGCCTTGTTACGGTAGAGCTGGGGAAAGAGAAATTAAAATTCTTGATAGATACGGGAGCAACTTATTCAGTATTAAAAACATGTAAAGGCAAATTGAGAAACAAACCATGCCTGTTGTTGGAGCGACAGGGAAAAGGGAAATACGGTCCTTCTTTCAACCACTCAAATGTGGAATTGGGAATCGGGTATTTACCCGTAAATTTTTATATATATTGCTAATTGACCAATGCCCTTGCTTGGGAGAGATGTTCTGAGTAAATTAAATGCACAAATAACATTTGAAAAAGGAGAAATACATGTGAATATACCAGAAGAAAAAGCCTTGGATGCACAAGTATTTGAGTTGCAGGAAACCATGGAAAAGACTGAAGAGATTCCGGAAATCGTGCTGGATGCTGTGAATCCACTGGTATGGGCTTCAGGAGTTCCCGGAAGATCGCGGGCTGCAGAACTAGTGGTAATTTTGTTAAAATCCAGAGCTAAACCAGTAAGACGGAAACAATATCCAAATACATTAGAAGCTAGGAACGGTTTGGAGCCTCTAATAGAGAAATTCTTGACTTATGGATTATTAGGTGAATGCCAATCAGAATTTAATACTCCAATTTTGCCAGTGAAGAAACCTCATACAGACGAGTACAGATTGGTTCAAGATTTGAGAGCAATAAATCAGATTGTTCAGGATGTTTATCCTGTAGTGGCTAATCCCTATACCCTTTTGACAACCACCAAGGAATCTGATCAGTGGTTTACAGTACTACATTTAAAAGATGCCTTCTTTTGTATACCATTAGACTTTGGAAGCCAGAAGTTATTTGCTTTTGAATGGGAGAACCCAAAGACTGGTCGGAAAATACAGTTATGCTGAACTGTTCTCCCACAAGGATTTAAGAATAGCCCAACCATTTTTGGAAATCAGCTGGCAAAAGAGCTGGAAAGGTGGCAACAAGATCACTCAGAGGTCACTTTACTTCAATATGTCGATGACATTCCTTTGGGAACTCGA
>NW_009204656.1:69040-80640 GCF_000690835.1 Fulmarus glacialis
GGAATCTATTCAATTTACAATCAGCCCTTTAAATTTCTTGGGATTGGCAGGATACAGAGTATCCAAGAAAAAGGCTCAGATTGCTCAACAAACTGTGACCTATTTGGGATTTACTATCGCTCAGGGCCAGCAGAGTCTGGGCCCAGAACGAAAAGAGGCAATTTGTCAAATACCAGAGCCAACATCTAAAAAAGAGTTATGAGCCTTTTTGGGAATGGCAGGATGGTGTTGGCTGTGGATCGTAGATTTTGGACTTATTGCTAAGCCTCTTTATGAAGCCATGAAAGGAACAGGAGAATTACTAGAATGGACACCAGAATGCCACATTGCTTTTGTAACTAAAACAAGCACTAATGTCACACCTGCCTTAGGGCTCCCTAATCTGGAAAAACCTTTTGAACTTCAGGTACATGAGAGGCGTCATATTGCTTTAGGAGTTTTGGCCCAACAAATAGGATCATGGAAGAGACCAGTGGGGTACTTTTCTAAACAATTGGACCAAGTTAGTAAAGGATGGCCGTCGTGCTTGCAAGTGGTAGCCGCCACTGTTCTGCTGATTCAGGAAGCCAGGAAATGGACTTTGGGACAGAAAATGTTGGTACAGGTACCACACACAGTGACTGCTGTATTGGAACAAAAAGGGGGACATTGGTTATCCCCCAGCAGAATGATGAAATATCAAGCTATCTTGTTAGAGCAAGATGATGTGGAATTGAGAGTAACTACAACTTTAAATCCTGCAACTTTGTTACTTGCCCCAGGTGATACGGAATTAACACATGACTGTCTTAAGACTATCGAACAAGTATACTCTAGTCGAGGCGATTTCAAAGGTATACCCATAGATGATTCGGACCTAAATTTATTTGTAGATGGAAGTAGTTTTGTGATAAATGGAGTTCGGAAAGTTGGCTATGCCGTTGTAACGTATAATGCTGAATTAGAAGCTAAACCACTTCCTGCGAATACTTCAGCACCAAAAGCAGAACTGATTACACTATAAGAGCTTTAGAACTGGCAGAAGGGTAGAAAGCCAATATATGGACAGACTCTAAATTTGTATTCAGAATAGTTCATACTCATGGAGTTATTTGGAAAGAACGAGGTCTTTTGACATCACAAGGAACTCCAATTAAATATGGAGAACTCATAAAGAGGCTATTGCAAGTTATACAGTTACCTAAGCAAGTAGCAATAATGCACTGTATGGCTCACCAGTTTGGAAATACTCCCGAAATTTTAGGCAACCAAGCAGCAAAAAGGGCTGCGGAAGGACGAGTGTTATTAATATGGCCTGAAAAATATCGAACTTTGAATGGGATAACAGAATACAGTAAAGAAGAAGATCAATTAGCTAAATTGCTGAATGCTGAGAAGAAAAAGGATAATTGGTGCATTACGGAAGATAATCGAATTGCGGTCCCTTCAGTGATTCTACAAGAAATAATGGAGTCAGAACATAAAAGTACCCATTGGGGTGCTGAAACTTTAATGAATATTGTAAAATTACAAGTAATTTGAGTTGGAATGGGAGGCATAGCTAAAAGTATCGTGAGGAAATGTGAGATATGTCAGAAAAATAATCCTCAAATACAACCAAGACCTCCCCCTGGACAAACTAAGAAGGGGAACATGCCTGGTGTTTATTGGCAAATTAACTTCTCAGAACTCCCTTGGCAGAATGGGTGTCGATACCTGTTAGTGTTGGTAGACACTTTTTCAGGTTGGCCAGAGGCCTTTCCCTGCCGCACCAACCAAGCAAGGGAAGTAAACAAAGTATTGTTAAAGGAAATAATACCTCGATTCGCAATACCGATAGGAATGTCATCAGATCGAGGACCACATTTTGTAGCAAAAATTCTCAAAGAATTGGCAAAAACTTTAGGAATTAGATGGGATTTACGCACCCCGTGGAGACCACAAGCTAGTGGTAGAGAGAATGAACCAATCAATAAAAAGACAGCTTAGTAAAATTTGCCAGGAGACGCAGTTAAAATGGCCAGAAGCATTGCCACTAGCTTTGTAAAGGGTTAGAATAACCCCTAAGGAGAAAATTAGCCCTTTCAAAATCTTGTATGGTAGACCTTACCAAACTGTAAATCACGAACCTGGTTCTGTAACTGTTTTGGGAAGACATTATCTTAAGGAGTACGTAATATCTCTGGGAAAAGTTCTATCTTCTGTAAATAGGTATTTACCACTAAGGACACTCTTGAGCCTGGATACCACTGTCCACAACTTTCAGCCGGGAGATTTGGTCTATGTGCAAACGTGGAATGATGAGCCTTTGAAAGAATGCCAGAAAGGACCATTCCAAGTATTACTTACTACCTACACTGTGGTAAAATTGGAAGGAATTGGACCTTGGATTCATTATTCCAGAATCAAAAAGGGATCTCCCAATATTGGGTGGAAAACTGAAACCAGAAAAGAAAATCCACTGTATCTGAAATTAACGTGGGTTAATTCATAAATAGCACTTGGAGCTTTGACATATCGTACATTGAATTAGATTGTATACAGGGCCTAGTATTTTTATATTGTATTTTAGCTACTGTTTCTATTTGGTTATTGAAATATTTGTGCAAGTATACTAATCTTTTTAGAATAAGAATGAAGGAAATAAAGGGGGTGATACTCCTCTGTTGTTTTCAGATAGGAGTACTCCATGAGGGATCACGAAATCCATGGGACTGATTTAGAGGAAAATACAGAAAGATAACACTTCGTATGGATTTGAGAAAACATTCAAATGGTTAACTTCCTGGATTCCTGACCCTAGTCAGTGGGTGACTATATTAATTTTTGTTTGTATTTATGTAATAATACAGTGCTTTTGGAAATGTTGTTCCATAATTTAAAAAAAAACGCTATGAAAAGGTGAGACTAATATAAGAGAAACTACAGGTGAATTTCCTCTTCTATAGTCTCAAAGGGGGGAAATAAAGCCTTGGACAGTTGCAAACTATGTAAATAATGTGTAAGAAAGACAGTTATAAGATTAAACAATAGGTACTCTTAGGTTAATGTTCGTCACTACTTCTGAGGAGTGCAATGAATTGTCATTCTCTTATCAAGGATGTAGCTCTTCTGTTCCTCCCAAGCCTTCCTGGAATTCATCAGCCTTAGTCCCTGAGACAAGCAGTGTCTCTATATATCTGTAAATATCTATATCTATAAACATATAGATAGTGCTTGAAAGGCTGTATTTCAAAGACTTTAAATAAGACTTGAATGGTTGCCAAGGTCGCCCCTGATAAAGACCATCTTGTGTCAGCAAACATGTGTCCTAAAACTGAACTTCGCTTCAAAATGAGGAGGGGGCACCTCCCCAACGACCACCGATGACCACTGAGGACCCTCACGGAAGGGCGGAAGGACTGGGAAGAATGCCAAGGAAGATGAGAAGTAACACTTACACAATCTCATGAATATGTATTAGTTAGGCATGACTTTAGGCGTGGTTTTGTTAATTTTGTACTATAAAGGAGAGCCTGGAGTTTGTGTCGGTGTGCTTGATTTGTGGAAAATATCCACCTTGCACCCTGTGCAGAATAAAGCAATGTCTCCTCTCTAAACATGCTCGTTTTGTGCGTTTCGAGGGCTTTAAATTGACAGCAGTTTCTTCCTTTCAATTAGATTACTTTTCCGAAAGCAAGAAAGCAGTTTGATATCCTCCTCAGACACTGCATATTAAAGAGAAAACATAATTTCTTGGGACTGTACATTAAAAAAAGTTATGATCTCTGGGAAGAGTTTCATTCTGTTGGTGTGTCTTATGCATAAGCACAACTCCACTGGCACCGTGGTGGGACACACCAGGGACTTTTGGTCCCTTTGACACTTTCCGAGCCCTTTCAGCATGTGGTTCTTGCTGAATCTTCCCCATGGAGCTAGGCCACAACATCACCGCAGTACCTAGGCATGCATCCTCATGTTTAAAGCAATTTAAGATCCTTGGAATAAACATGTTATCCAAAGGTGGCTTTTAATTATTGCAGGTTGGAGTTTTGTTTTCTGTCATTATAGTATTTACATAAGATTAGAAAAATCTTTGCGTAATGATGCCTACAGATGAACTTATCTGTAGACTGGGAAAACTAAATGGTGAAGAGCCAATCCATTAAAGTCAAAGAAGGAAACTCGCAGGTGATAATGGAATTAAGGAGTGGGAAAAGAAAACATTTTTATATGGCAAAATGGGTTGCAGTAAAATCCTCCGTCCCCTTCCAAAGTCCTGAATAGGGAAAAAATTGTGAAGGCTATGAAATAGCTGGCAGAAAATTCAGTCAGTTAATATGCTGCTAGAGGAATAAAGAAAACAGCATTATTACATGAGTACTCACTGATACTTTTGTAGAGATCTGCAAAATGAAATCATGATGCTCAGGATAAAGACTTTCACGGAGGTAACCCATACAGAAACAGAAATGATGTGTGGGGTGGAAGAAGGTATGACATGGTTAAAAGCTACTGTGAAAAGGATATAACACCATGACCCATTTAAAACCAAATCGCCTAATGAAAAGATGTGACAAAAATGAGTAAACAAGCAGCAAGAGGGGATTTTAAACAGTACCACATCTAGGTTAAACAACATATGGTGTGTATTGGGCAGCTGCTTACTGAAGTGGTGATAAAATAGGGTGATCGATCATATAGATCTGAAAAGAATTGCAACAGTGGAAAACTACAAGGGAAATTAAATTGTGCATTGAAAGGCTTAAATGTGCCTGTTACAAATTAATTATCTCAAAATACATTTTAGACAGAGTTAATGTTTTTGTTACTTTCATCTAACAGATGGTATGGGATAAAAATAATGTAGTCACCTCACTAACACACAATCCAGTCAGATGCGATTGGCAATATCTACTTTTTAAAACTGTAATCTTCCAAAAGAGAAGTGTAAGCTTTTATACAGTGTCTCATGAACCTCAGTAACCCCTAGGGAAATTCAAAGCAGGGTTTGTACTCATACATAGCCCCCAAAACCCAGTAATATCATGTTTCCATGGTACAGGAGAGCAAAGAATCAGACAGTCTGTGGGAGGGGGTGTGAACCATAAATTAAGAGGAACATCTGGGAGCATCCGTGAGCTCTTGGAGGAACACCAAAATTAATTGTGTAAGTGACTAATGCTGATCCCACAAGCAGGCTGTACAAACAGTACATGTTATGAGCCTTCAGCTCTTGGAAAGTGAGTTTGGTGAGGTACCAGACCTCAGTATGGTACCCCATACCACAGCCTGTCCTATTGATTCCTATTCCCAGCTTTGGTTTAATATGAAATATTACATGGTCTTTTAAAATTCAGGATTTAACTCAATTACTTCATATCAGAGCACTGGGTACTATCTATCAACAGATTTTTCTTACTAGGAGTGAACCTGTTACTCATAGTTGTTTGGCAATGGTTTACACACACAAAAAAATGCCTACAGAGTTCCACAAACTTTTATAATCTTTTATTTTTTGCATACTTGTGCTTCAGCTCACTGACTAACTCAGTTCTTGAAAAATTGGTATATTAGAGGAAAAAATATCCTCAATCTTCTGTGGAGTAAAACGCATGTGTGTGGAACAGCCAGTCTTTGGAAGGCAACAAGCTCATGCATCTCGAGTTCCAGATTTTACTGAAATACAAGCATTTTTCAAGTGGCTGGAAAACTTCGTTTTTACTATTTTGAGTGCTACTGTTTACAGTCAATATATATATATATGAATATGTATTTTGTAGTCCTCTCTAATTAAATAAGTTTGTTATGAAGTTTTCTGCTTTTCATTCCAGCTACAGTGTTAAGACAACTGTTGAAGATCAGCAGCATTTTCAGTTTGAAGATATAACTGGAAAACCTGTATGCTCTTTTTTGCCTCAGAGCAAGACAAAAATTGCTACTTTCCAGTGTTTTGAATATGAACACATCGGTGAAAGCTTCACTTTGATATAATGGAGATTTTATAACTGTGCAGCTCCAGTGACTTTGTATTTATGGTCTAATTTGTGGCCATGAAGGCAGTTGAAACAGAGGTATCTTGAGTATACAAATATATCTTTTTGGGCTATTAAACTCATTTAAATAGAATTCATTCATTAAATTTAATTAGTTTAGATTGGAAAATAATAATTTAATTGATTTGGTGAAGATTAAGGCAGAGATGACCCTGGTGACCACACCAAAGAAATCATAAGGAGATACTGAGCTGAGTCAAACAATAAGGTGCGGATTAAGTCAAGACGGTGAGGCAGTCACAGTAGTACAACGACAAGTAGTACAAGATCAAGTACAACTAGTACAAGGACAGGGAGTTAAACTGTTAAATTTCAGTACGGGAAGAGGTTTTTGTAGAAGGCAAACAGGGACCACTGAAACTCATTTTGAAAATACCAGCGTGAGAAGAAAGTCCTGATAACTCTTCATCTGGCATCCATCACAGCTCTATCTGGATTACTTTAGCCCTTGTGGGTTAAAAACCCAGGACTTGGACTCTGTTTTGCCAATAGGAATTGCCTTAAATGTAGTACTTAAAAACTGAGATTCATAGATTATATTCATATTTTTTACAGATTTGTGTTACAAAAATGGGCATGATACCTTCACTTATGAAAGAATATTAGACAATTATCTTCTTTCATCCTTAAACCCATGAAATGCTTTTTTTTTTCCTGTGTTGTTGCTTAAGTTTAAGAAATTAGATTTTTAAGAACATTAAAACTTGGAGTCCAGTTGCAGATCTAAAAGTGAGATGAAAGAAAATCTAGTCTAAGTAATTGCAAATTACCCCAAACGTATAAACATATCTATTCATTTTGAACAATCAAGTGTAATTTTTGGTCAATTCATACATTTGTTTGTTTTTTGTTTTTTTTTTTAAATGTGTTATTTTGATTGAAAAGTATTTCAGAATCATAGAATCTGGGTGGTCCGATTCATGAGGATCAAGGAAAAGCGTTTGACACCTGTGAATTTCACTGCTTCCAGAGCAGAGCAATATCAGCCTTGTGACCAAAGCCGTCTGTAAGGGGAACTACAATAACGTCACTCATTACAGAGAAACCCTTATAGAGAAAAGCTACAAAACTTAACAGGCATCTATATTTGATGACAAAAAAAGATGTACCACATTTGATAGAACTTTTCCAAGGGGTTGTTTGTTACAAAGTCATTCCCAAATTCTAATTCACAGAAGTAATCAGTACTGATGCCCATCATAGCACCCAGTAATTAAGATTTTGTAGAACTGAGCACTATACTTTCTGGAAGCATGATATTTTTAACACTAATCTATTCTGTTAGAAAAACCACAGAATATAATTTGATACTTCAAGTTCTTTTGAATAAGTTCTGTTTTATAAAATCAACAAGGAAATGTCCAAAATATAACAAAGTCCTTATCTTTTTTCTTTTTAAGTTTCTTTTCTGTCCTGAGGCAGCTGCTTGTGAAGTCACAGATTAGGGTCAAGTTCAATGTTTTTGGTATTTCCCGGGCTGCAGTTCAGATCTTCAGAGCTTTTTTTCTCTAAACATTCTTGCATTTTCATCCAAGTTTCTCCTCAGTCATGGATCAGCGAAATGTTAGAATTCCTCATGAGACAGAATTACTTATTTCCAACTGTATTCCTAATTTTTTTGCTGGTATCTGAATGAGTGACTTGATTTCCCAGCTGTGCTGCTCCCAGTAAAATCACTGAGGTGTGTAGTGTCACCAGTATGTTTGAAATCCTGGGATCTCCTTCAGGTATGGAGTTATATGCCAATTTTCAGGGTTCATTTTTTTGAGGAACTCAGTTCTCGTCGTCTATATGAAACATTAGGAGTTAAGGAAAGTTTTCATGTTAGCAAAGCTGCAAACAGCAATGGAGCTGGAATTTCAGGAAAAGGTGACCTGAAAATGCAAAACACCCTTACAAAAGCAGCTTGTTCTCTGAAGTTAAAGATCCCTTGACATCGCCTGACTCAGAGAGAGAAATATCAGGTGCCACCTCTGAGGGGTTTTGTTTGAGCAGAGTTTGGAAGTAAACTGGGGCAGGGTTCATGTGTACCAGTCACTCCTTCTACATCCTAAAGCTCCCAGCATTATTTTTTAGTGGTGGCAACAAAGTACTGTCAATTAAATGAAGCCTCAGCTGAAAAGTTGTCATAAATCTTTGCTATTCGAGGGTGCTGGAGACATGCTGAGGTGACTAGCTCAAGAAGGTCTCTCCTGGGGTGATTTTTTTTTTAAATGGAAATGCCTCGCAGTCATTTCCATTTAATAATCAAATGGAAGCAACACTTCATTTATTCTCCTTCTGTTTGAATCTTTGTACTGGCTTTTGTATAATTAATTGAGAAAATATAGTAAAGTACATTGAGTCAGTATTCCTTTTCAAGGCAGACTTGTGTTTTTATTTCCTTATAGGACAAAGAGAGGGTTTTCTTTCCACTCCATATTCATGTGTCGCTTCTTTAAAGCTCAGGAGTGGATGCACACATGCATGAAAGTAAATTCACAAGCACCAACAAATCAGAAACACTCAGACCTGAGGCGTCTCAAATTTAAATAATCCTTATTCAGCTGCTGGAATTTTTGCTCCCTTAACCATATTTCTGCTGCTTATAACTACTAGCAAATTCTCTTAAGAGCTACTGTAATTGCTATCTTCTGAATCCTGTGGGTTTTAGAGACAATGTGACGTCTATTATTATTACAATATAACATCAATTATTATTATTACCATTGGTTTGTGCTAAAAGGAACAGCAAGTTTGGTTTGGCTTTGAATGGCCAGATTAAGAATTCATAACAGCAAAACCTCAGAAATTAGCAGGAAGGCAAGAGCTCTGACGTACTTTCCAAGCACCTCGTCAGGCTTTTCCAGCATGAATCACTGATTCCATCAAGCTGGAGCTGAGAGAGTGATGCAAAATTCCCAGTGCGGGAGCTGCTTTGCCTGTAAAGCGTGGAGAATGTCTGCTGCAAAGTCGCTACAAGAGCATTTCCATACTTTGTTTGGCACAGAAATTACAAGCATGTCTACCATTTGGTTCACCAGACCAGTGGCAAGGCGAAATTTTTTGCAAAAATAACTTTTCATGTCTGCAAACTCTTGTTTTCTCCCCTTCATAATCTTTTGTTGTTCATAAATTTCTGCTTTCATTTCTCTCTCTCTGTCTTCCACATTTCAGCTAGGCTATCAGTTGGAAAGAAAAAATATTTATATGATCTTGCCCTACAGTAATTCACCCAGAGGTGTCTATGGAAGACATTAAGTCAGATTGTGCTATCTTGGCCAGTTTTGCTCACAGCCTGTGCTGTCATTTAATGCTTCAATGCAGAATCTTGCTGATCCTTTTCTTTACTCCCTAGCCACACTCGCTTGGAAATGACTCATAGAAACGTGTGGCAAGACAGGTAAGTAGGCTTTTACAAGTGGCACCTCTGTGTCACTATCAGCAAGGCTTACGGGGATCAGGTTGTCACCTCCTGATATCTCTTGTTTGGACCAAGAGAAGTCACTTACAGTTTGACAACCTGTCATCTTTGATCAGCTGTAAACTGGCATTTAATTTAAGGACGGCACTAAAAGAAAAACCTAGGTAGAAATACACAGAGCATAAATCCCTAAATACCTCTGTGTCTGCAAGATGAGCACAGTCTCTGTTGATAGCCTGGCCAAGTCCTCTTGTCTGTATCTTTTCGTAATAGCGTATCTCTCCTTCGAATAGGTGCCATTGGTTCACAAAGAATTTTCTTTTTTTTTTTTTTTTTTTGGTTTTCAGCTATGGGGAGACACAATGGTAAAATGGACTCCATGCTGACATGGAATGATTTTTTTGTCATTGTGGTTGTGTATGATGACCAGTCCTGTGGGATGCTTATGAGGACCACAGAGTGAACAGAAGTTGTCCTGAAGCCTTGTTTTCCAGTGTTTAGGAGGTGTTAGTAAACCTGACACGAAGAGTTGACTGCTGTGTTTGTTGTTACATTAGCTATCGGATACAGAGAAATCCTGGAAAAACTGGTGTGGAAACATCTGTAAAGATTTGAAAGAAGACCTCCAAAGATATCAGCTGTGGCAGTTCCGTTGGTGATTTTTCCATTAATCCAGTGCTCAGACATCAGAATCATATTAACAAAAACAGGGAAAAAAGTGACAATATGTCTTGCCCCAGGATGGGGAAGCTTGCAGTGGTTCTCCTCTCTGCCCTCAAATAGAAAACAACCAAGCAAACATGTTCTGTTGAAAACAGAACCTAATTTCCACAAATGCCAACATGATGCTTTTCCTAGGCATCTATTAATATCCAAGCAGAAATTGATGGAAAAGGAAATACATTTTAAAAAACTATAGAAGTCATTTTCATCATAAAAGAATTATCTAAGGATGACTGTTACACGTCTTGGGAAAAAATGGCTCTTCTCCAGATTGTTTTGAGTTAATTTTGTTTAGAATGGCTTTTTAAAACAACATTTATGCGTGCAAAAAAATAGGAAACATATCAACACGCTCATACCAAGTCAGTATCTTTCTGAGCACAGAATTCAGCAATCTAGTATGGTTATGTGTGGTCAGTTCATCAGAGGTCATGAGTAATATCTGAAATATATACTTTGGGAAAAAGTATTTCTATAAGTAGTGTAATTCTAAGTATATGTCACAGCCAAATTGTTCAGTAATGTTCTGAAAGCATTCTCTGTTCTTCCTCAATTTTCTGTTGTATCTGACCTATACACATCTCTTCAATTATTTAAAAACTAATAGAAGATAGAAATTCCTTAGAGTGGTGTCAGCTCTGTAATGAGGCTCAAGAGCCCACTAGGATTAGTTTTATGATTGCAGGAAATATTCTGAGAACTTTTTTGAATTTCAAAGTGACAATTAATTAAAAAAATATGATAGATATCCAACCTCTAACAAATTAGCATAGGAACTGCTAGCCAGATAATTTCAATAGTTTTCCAGACCAGAAAGGACCACTCTGTCTGCATAGCCTGAGCTATGTAATACAGGCCATAAGCTTTCATTTGGTGACTCATGTAGCATATAAAATATTTTGCCCAAAGTTTTTGTTCTTTACAGAAACATCTAATTCTACTGATCATTCAAGTTTTTGAAACACGTGTAAAGATTGGGTGGAAGGGCAGAAGGAAGAGAAGTGCTGGAACTTAAAAGTTACATCTGCATGTCTGCATATACATATACACACAGCTATATGTATAGTCTCAAACAAGTATAAATGTGTGTATACGTATATATATACATTTATATCAGTGTGACGGGAAAACATCATCATAATCTATGTTCACATCAACGGAAGGCATGAATTACCCTCCCCTGCTACATCCTCCAGTTTTTTTCCTCCATATTTCTACTATTTTTCTGCATTTTTCATTGTACCCTGGTATTTGCAGAAGTTCCTTACTACAGGTGGTTTGAAAGAAAAGAACAGTTCCAAGATAAAACATTATTTCATTGGAATTTGGTGATTTACCCAAGCTGGCACGTTTGATGCAGATCAGTTCATTTCAGCCAAATTCAGACAGTGGCGATGTTTGTGTCAGCTTCTCCTCCTGGCACCCTGACGGTCACCTCCCCGGCTTGCAGAGGACACCAG
>NW_009204656.1:80654-89347 GCF_000690835.1 Fulmarus glacialis
TGCCTGCTGAAAGGCAGACAGAATGACTCCCTCCGTCTTTTATAGGAGGAAAATCACCATGATCGCTTTGGATCTGTGACCTCATATCTTTTCATGGAAAATTTCAAACTTGAGCTTTTCAGTTATGAGCTGGCAGTTACCCAACACCTGAAGAATCATGAATCTGGGGTGAGTGATACCTTTTTCCATGTAGTTCTGCTCCTCATGAGATACCAGCTAAGATGGTCTCCCTCCGTCTTTTATAGGAGGAAAATCACCATGATCGCTTTGGATCTGTGACCTCATATCTTTTCATGGAAAATTTCAAACTTGAGCTTTTCAGTTATGAGCTGGCAGTTACCCAACACCTGAAGAATCATGAATCTGGGGTGAGTGATACCTTTTTCCATGTAGTTCTGCTCCTCATGAGATACCAGCTAAGATGGTATATCTGGATATAACCTGGATCCCTACAAAGCTTCTCTAGCACATTTCTCCTAATGTGCAAACGAATAACTTGGTTGTAGTATTTTATCTGAAACTTTTATTCCTTTTTTTTTTAGTAGATGACATTAAGATTTCTTAAGTGATATTTGCTTTAACTTAATATTCCAATTTATGTTCAGAAAAACAAAGAACAAGGCCCTCAAAACCTGGATGAAACAAAGAATTCTTTAAGAAAACTATTGTCAGAACAAAAACCAAAAAACCAAAACCCAACAACAACAAAAAAAAATCAAGACAAAAACAAACCAGAAGAATGCTGGAGGCCAAGAGAAAATTGATGTCAAGTAACAAATTTGTAGAAGTTTCTCACAACTTTATATGTATTTGAAAAAAATATTTAGAACTACATCTTACTATACCTGCATGACACTGCTTCAGGTGAAGTGCTCTGCAAAACATGTTATATCTATTTTTAAAAGTAGACAGTAGAAAATAAATAATCATTACAATATGCTATGGGAAACATTATCCTTTCAAAGCTACTAAATAAAAGAATTTCCATTTCTCAGACTCAGTGCACATATCACACATTTCATCTAAGACGAAAGAACACATATCTTTGAAGAATAAAATAAACATTGCTAAATGAAAGCTTCCAACAGTAAAATCCCCTGTGTTCCAGTAAGCTAGGATCTGAGTTTCATAACTTGTTTCAGAACAATCTGCTCAGAAATTACTAAAAAGATACTTCCTATTTTTTAGACCAACACATTCTCCCTGACATAAAATGTAAAGCAACAGTGACAGTTTCTTATGCAACAAAAGGAAAAATGGTGAAAACAGAAGGTGATGTAGATAAGCTGACAAGATCCCACCATATCGCTTGTAATACTGAGTCCCACCCAGCTGGAAGAACTCCTCTTAACATCATAGGTGAAACTTTGGATGGATCTGATCTGTTTTCCTTAATTTCAAGAAAAGTTCAGTAGGACCAGTGGCATTAATTAAGTTAAAAAGATGAGAATCAAAAAGTTTTTGTCTTCCTAAATACAGAATGGCTTCTGATTGTCACATGGGTTTTAACTCTGAAAACAGTTCCTTTTGGTTGAAAATTCATTTTCGGAGTAAGTCTTTTCATGCCTGTCAGAGTTTTATGTCTTCAGAGGAAAAATCAACACACTTTCCTCTTGCAGTTCTTAATAGGACAGCCTTGATGACTGGAGAGGCAAGAAAATCTTCAACAGTTGTGAACAACTAATAACCAGGAAGGAGCTGCGTTCCTGGAATAACCTGACCTCCTCTGCAAATGACATCTTGTTTTAATGAAGTAGCGCCAACTGTTCATTCTCTTTACTTTTTAAAGAATAAAATTCTTTCCCAGGATTTTATCTGAGTGTAAAATAGGCATTACTCCCTTCTCTATTTAAATATGTGGCTGCTTTAAAAATGTAGGTTTGAGCAGCAGAGAGGCTCAGTCTTGACTATGATGAGTAAGTTAACTATGTAAAAAGTTTGGGTTTAAACACATGGACAAGTGTACCTCTGTCCTGTTTTGGAAGAGCTAAGTGAGGAAAAGAAATCATGCCCTTCCATACATGGTATCTATTTTTGAAATGTCATTACAACAGCTGGAAAAGAAAGAGCAAAACACAAGGTGCAGAAATGCCTATGAATACTAAGTAGTTCACTGTAAAAAAATGCAATGTGAAAGAAACTGGAGGTATTAACTTCTAAACTGGAGTTTTGCAGTTCCCTGAATATATATGTAAAGGAGATTAAAGCATATAACTCTTTATCTCAGAAAAACTTTGCTTAGTATATAATAACTTCACAGTTTATTGTAAAGGAGAATTGTTATCTGCTTATTCTTTTACACCACATTCATCACTGATACCTTGTGATCTGTCATAGAGGCAAGTGCCCCAGGGTGGCAAGGAATATTTAGTTACCTGAGGACGACAACAGAGTACCCCTGCAGTGTGTATTTGGGGCCTTTTAGGGCAAAATTATTCTAATTTCAGAAAACATGAGGGTAAAGCAAATATTAGCACGAACTAAAGTCACTAGCAAATGAAAGCTAATTTTTCAACATATGTATGTATGGAATGGTCATTTTGTTATATCTAGAGGCAACAGATGATTTTTTAGGCCACTCTTGCCTGATGACATAGGTGAGTGAGTGACTGAGCGAGCGAGCCAGAGTCCTTTCCTCTTCTAGGAGTGGAAGGAGTGTTGGTGGAAGGTAATTGATGAAACAGCAGATAGCAAATGAACAGTTGGTTAAATCCAAGGACTAACGAAGTCCATGACAAAATTTTTATTGACGTCAGCGGGTCTTGAATGGTTTTTGATGGACCTCAGAAGGGATGATATTACGGTGAGCCTTCATGAAGAGAAATGTGGCAAAGGCTGGACTGCCTTTGTAAAGGTCTTATTTTTCTTTGATTCATGAGGTTGCATTTTAGCTAAATCTCACCACCTTCCACATCACTTGTACAGAATCTGTAACCCATCTCAAACTCAGCTCAAGGAGTGATCCATGCTCTCTCTTCCCTTCGTTACATGCTGCAGCTGGTACACTGAGCCATTCTTGCTGCTGCTGAGAGATGTCCACGCTAACTTTTCAGACTTACAAAATACTCTTTTGTTCATTAGTTCTTAACCCTTGTGACAAAATGGCCTCTGTATTCTGCTACAGTTGAAATTGCCGCTAGCAGGGAGCCAGAGAAATTCAGTGACAGCTGGAGCCGTTTTAAAGGCACTTCAGACTCCAGTCATCTGTCCTTTGCTGCTCTTCATTTCTGTGGAGGAGGACTCGTGGTGCCTCTGCTTTACAAGCTAGAGCTGGAGACCAGACGAGAGCACAATTTGTTTACAGCCCCAGTTTTTCCAACAAACATTTGGAGCCATTTAATACCAGTTCAGTGGGATTTCAAGCTGTTGCTGTTAATACTGGTCTGGTGACTTGAATGTAAATGTTCATCTTTATGGCGGTAAATTTAAGTATGGGAGTGTTGTCAAACTTTAACGGGAATCTAAAGCCCACATCTCTGCCCTGAAAACATCCATGAGAATTTGCAGAAGGCAGGGAGAAGCTTAGCGGTAGCAGCAAAAGGAGGATTTTGTGTGAAATACAATGACTTCTGGCCAATTCACAGATTAGCAAAGAAAAAAAAAGTTAGATGATACTGAAAGAGATTATTAATGAGGGCTGAATCTCATAAGGTTCACCTGCAGGTTCAGAGATGTTTTCTTGTTCTTGTCAGCTCTCAGAAGCTCAAACACTTCTGCAGAGCACGAAGTATATAAGGCGTTGGATTTTTACAATTAGTCTCAGAAACAACAGCCTCTCTTTTCAATTTCCAGTGCTTCCTCACTTTAGTTGGGATGAAATGTCATTGGAAAAGCTTCTCTTATGTTACTCCATTTCAATGCATGTCCCCCTGCAGCAAGACTGGAGTGTGACAGGTTTAATTTAATGCAAAATTTTAGGGTGTGACTTTAAATTTTAAAAATCTTTAAACCTAAAAGATTGCACACAATTGTCTGGGCCTGATTTTGCTCCCATTTTAGTCTTTCCCTTGGAAAACTTCTCTCCTAGTTGGTGTCAGAGAAGACTTTTGGAGCCGGTTTTCCCTTCTCTACTTCAATTCTTTACCTGGAAAAGTTAGTGCCAGTAATATGGAAGGTGGTCATGTGGTTAACAAGAAGGAAAAAGGCCTATGAGCTGAAAGACAAATACAGATATTGATGAGACCATGTGGGGCAAACATCAAGAGTGACAAATATAGGGGTGGCAAAATACAACCGCAAACCTGTCCTTAGGAGGTGGGGGATGGCCCAGCTGTCTAGCTTAAAAGGAAATTACAAAATAAGGATGATTTGTGGTGTGTCTCCATTCCTGGAAAGTTTAAGGATCATTTTTTTGCATCTTGTATTAAGTGGTCAGCAGTAAAAGGGTTTAACACACATTTCCTGCATTTTGACCATGATTTTAACAGATTCCTTTCCAAGTATGTAACTACAATTATCATCTGCCTATGACTAGAATATGCAGAAATGAAGGGTGAGATCATTCAGAAAATTAGCACCTGAAAATGCAAATTGGTCTTAAATCAAATGCTGTTAGGGACAAATCCTTCGCTACTTAGTCAAAGTCCTTGTTAAAAAAAGCCTTTTTGTTTCAGTAGGTTTCAGTCCTTTAAGTGTAAATGTACTCAGAGAAAAATCTTTCTCCTTGGCAATGATGGGGTTTTGATGCAAATCTATTAGAACCAAAACTTTGTGGTAGAAATGTATCTGTTCCAGTGAAAAATTTGGGAAAGTTATCTCAGCTGAAGGACAAAATCTCTGTTTAGGATGAAAGAAAGGTTTATTTGTCACTCTCACCCACTTTCTGGTTTGTCTTTTTTAAGCAAAACACCATGAAAGGTTTTGGTTTTGTGCTTTTATAGAACAAGAAATTCTGGAAATCTTACAAAATTTTGCAGGAGTGTGGGTTTTATTCAGCCTGCACATAGAATTTGTATATTATCAGGAATAATAAGAAGTCAATTGTAGAGGTGGGAATGAAGTTAAGTCTGCAGTTTATACACACACACACACTCTCACACTCTCTTTCTCTCTATGAATAAGCAAGGCTTATAATAATAATTCACATACATTATGTGTGTTGTATGTGCATGTGTGTGTTTGTGCATGTGTCTGCACGCACATCAAAGTACAATTAACAAATATCACCAGATTTTTCACAGTCACGAGTTTGGAGCCTCAGAAGCCAGACTGGCCAATCTGTGCATTCACATGACAAATTTTAATCAAAACACAATTGTTGCAGTAACGTTCCTGCTACTTTAGGGTCTCAGTGCTGTAAAAAATTCAGCCTACAATCTTGTTCTTCACTGTGATGTATTGCAGTGTTGAATATTCAGCCTGCTTTGCTAAGGGCAGAGCTCCACTGACAAATGAACAGCATAGTGCAACGCAGTGACAGCTACTGAAATCTTTGTACATCTGCTGACCCAGGGATACCCTTGTATTTAGAAGATTAGCTGCTCCTGGCTCTCTTGATAAATCAGAATTATGCTGACTGCTTTGAACTGGACTCACTCATTTCCACTCAAAATTGTACACAGTAGCTGGAAAGGTGACAAGTCACTGTTATATCTTGAGTGATTAAGTTCTAGTCAAGGATAACGACAGTAATAACTGGCTGACAAGAGAATTTCCACACAAATAAGGGTAATATAATCAGCAGTGCTGTCAGCCTTCTTACATAGTTTCCTGCATGGAAATTTCAGAGCTTGAGATGAACAGAAATTAAATAAAAAGCAATCATGTTTACTGCCATGCTCTGCATTAAACATCTGCCTTAAAATGGTATCGTTTGCCTGCTATTGGTTTTACACGATGGTATAGCAATTACTTGGGCATTGCTCCTCTGAAGAATTGCTACCCAGCATCTTTGAGGCCAAGAACATAATTAGGATTTAGAAAAAGATGAGAAGTTTATACAAGTAGAAAGATACTGCCAAGTCATATAGATAAGCTACACATGTAACAAATATTTATCGCCATGTTTTCAGGCATAAATAGAACATCAGATGACAGCAGCCAGAAAATTACTTCTAGATTTGTACATTGCTGGTTTTCAAGTACCTCCCTAAATTTGATGCTGACCTGTGTCAGAGATGAACAGCATAACTGAGCTACTCTGTGCTTCAGTGCGGCAATTTGTGTGCTGCTATCATCATTTTTTATCACCAGAAACATGATAATTACCATTGGTGTCTCAGTGCTGGATCTATAACATGTCAAAAGAAGAAGGGAGCACTGACACATGGTATGGGTCAAAAGTAAGCATTCTCTTTGGGATAGAAAGAAAACCTGACATTTCCCAGCATTCAAGGAGTTTGAAGTTTGTTTTTAAATATATGTGTATATAAAATATTCCTTTTTACCAATGTCATCAGAAATAGACAAATGGGAAGTGATTGCTGGGCCAGCAGGTTACACAGCCTGTGTGTGGAAGTACCTGCTTGTGAAATGGATTACTACTTTTCCACAGTTGCCAAATGACTCTTCAGTTTCTCTTTTCCAGATGTTTGAGCCATTCACATTACCTTAACTCAGGACAGCAAAGTGAGTATTTGTGAGCTCTGATGAAATTTAACGCTGTATATAGTCTCACATGTAGGCAGGACGTAAACACGACAGGGACGGCAATTTATTATAAGGATCTTCATGAAACCCCATTAACGCTCATCAAGAGACTTCAACTGATTTTGCAGGGATTTAAAACTAGACACTGGAGATGGGACTGAACAAAGATCTTTGGTCCTTCCTAACACAGTGATGAAGCACAGACAGAAGTGACCATGCCAGGACTGAGTTCCTTCAATGCTTCCTGACAAGCCTGAGGCTGTATTTTGGTGACACAATATTACCATGTTGTGCTGATACCTAGGCTGATACCCAAACTTCACACAAATGCTCTGTCTGAATTACAAATATCTCCTCTTGATATCTCTGTTTCTCTGTATCCTGACTGAGCCTGTTCTGGGGGAATGTATTTGGGCTGATTGTGTGTTCTTCCAGTTTATGCTACTGGGACTCAAAGCCAATTCATAACTGATAGAGAAGAGTGTCAACGAATGTCAATGAATGGAAGAAATTATTATTATAATACCAGTTATTACCCCACATCTAAGTTTCCTCCATGGCTTGTTACAGAATTAATTTTGCATGTGGCTCTGGTGTCACCAAGCCTCAGGAGGCAGAATTTTTTTTTTGGAGTCTAACTGCAAATGGGCCAATAACGTTCTGTGGCTATAAATATCAGCTGAATTTATCAAAAAAATATTTTTTCTTTAGCACAGAGAAGAAATGTTTTTCTTTGAAAAACAAATCCACAGTATAGTGCTTGGTAGGAGTGATACCATTCTTCATTGATCTCTATTGAATGGTTAAAAAAGTAACATATTATAGGTCTTTTCCAGATCAGCCTTTATTAGATGCACTGTAGAACAGCTCTCTATTTTCAGTTTGTTTATGCAGCTTCCAGTAGCATTACACTATTTACTCTTGGGAAGAAGATGAGATGGTAACGGGAAAAAAAAGGGAGAGAATGTGTCAGACAATGACAGGGAAGAGCAAACGCCTGCTTCCAGGTCCTTAAAGGAACTTGTTTGCATGAAAGCCATCTCCTCTATTAACATACTGAGCTTTCAGAAATGAAGACATGCTGGGGAGATGATATGAGAGCCTGGTGTCAAATTCTGTAGCGTGTAAAACTATTTTGCTATGGTTAGAGCTGGCAAGAAATCAGATGCTGAAGTTAAGCTGGGTTAGGGATTTGTGAGAAGTTAAAATTCCAGCAAGGTGGGAGACACTTTCTTTATATTTTCCATCCAAGTCGCACTTGCAAGATACAGGCAGCTGCTTACAGATGAATGTCTGCACGTATAAAATTTAAAATTATCTATCCATGGATAGAACCCATTTTAACTTTGCACGAGCGAACATTACCCTCTCTAACATTCAGATGCAGAAGGAAGCCACACTTAGGCATCTGTGTTTAAATCATCAGTAGCTCTTTTACAACAAATCAAAAAGCAAAAGAAATGAGTGAGATAAGCACCAGAAAAATCCACAGCAACTGTGAGTTTTGTCCCTGAGATTTGGATTGCTGGATTGGGCCGGCAGTATGTTATTTACATTTTTCCTAAATGGCAGCTGATCAAAATGATTACTACAATTATAAAAATAGGAGAAAAATAAAATATCTGATTGTCGTGGTTTAACCCCTGCCAGCAACTAAGCCCCACACAGCCGCTTGCTCACTCCCCCCCGGTGGGATGGGAGAGAGAATCGGAAGGGTAAAAGTGGGAAAACTCATGGGCTGAGGTAAAGACAAACAATAGGTAAAGCAAAAGCCGCGCATGCAAGCAAAACAAAACAAGGAATTCATTCACTCCTTCCCATGGTCAGGCAGGTGTTCAGCCACCTCCAGGAAAGCAGGGCTCCATCACGCATAATGGTCACTTGGGAAGACAAACGCCATCACTCCGAACGTCCCCCCTTCCTTCTTCTTCCCCCAGCTTTATGTGCTGGGCATGACGTCCTATGATATGGAATACCCCTTTGGTCAGTTGGGGTCAGCTGTCCCAGCTGTGTCCCCTCCCAACTCCTTGTGCCCCCCCAGCCCACTCGCTGGTGGGGTGGGGTGAGGAGCAGAAAAGGCCTTGGCTCTGTGTAAGCACTGCTCA
>NW_009204656.1:89361-99622 GCF_000690835.1 Fulmarus glacialis
TGTGTTATCAACACTGTTTTCAGCACAAATCCAAAACATAGCCCCATACTAGCTACTATGAAGAAAATTAACTCTAACCCAGCCAAAACCAGCACACTGATGTTTTTAGATTCTCAAGCACGGGACATTGTTAACAAGTGTTCTCAATAGCAAACTGCTTTTCTCTAACCAGAAAACTTGTACTTCATTAGATTGTAGAAATAAGTGGCTAGCACTGTCCATTTGCTCTTCATTGTCTTCTGACAGCCAAGAATCACAATGATCAGATTCACAGAAGTGCAATGTGTTGTACTTCAAAATTAATACAATCTTTAAGAAAATATTCTTTTCACTATTCAGTTTTATTGCGGTATGTTTACTCTTCATTTCTCCTTTGCTCTTCAAGTGCCAATAGTTTTGTATAAGAAAAAAGAAACCAATCATTCTTGTTCGGTTTTCTTTCAGTAATTGTTTGGGCAATTTATTTTGAACACTTCTGCTAATCCTTGGTATTATTTATGCACAAAGACTGCTAGAGTGTTAGTACTTATTTTTTTCTAAATCCTGCACCTAAACCTTGATCTCTGTTATTTTTTAATTTCTCCATTACATTTCAGTTGAAAAATGTTTTGTGTGTCTGAGAGTCACTTATCACAGCAGAATTCGTATCTGCCTATTTGCTGTCCCTACCTCTTGTGCAACTTCTTCCGGAGTGAATGCTTGGCTCAGGGGAGTTGCTAGTTTTATCCTTCATGTTGATGGGCTCAAAACTTACATCTACATTTTGTTTCTCTTTGAATTTTTTTGTCTGCAGTTCTACCCATATCCAGAATAACCTGGAGTAATGTTTGATTGAGGGAACAATGTGCTTCTGAGAAGGAATTCAGTGAATTTATTTTAAAATCCTAATCTGAATTTTAATTTTTTTTTTCTTTAGATCTTTTTCCTTTGTGCACTCTGCCACACCAAACCCAGCTGCAGAAGTAGATTCCTACTACTTGTTGTTTGCATTAATTTTCTTGACGTACTGTAATTTATTAATAATGGATGTGTGTATTTGTTACAACAAATAACTCTATCAATAACATCACAAGTTATATATATACTGTTCATATACACAGTGAAAACCCAACACAGGCAGATCAAAAACAAGTCTCAGAAATTACTCATAAAGTTTTTGTTCTTTAGATGATGTTTGAATTAGAAACATCGATGGCTGCACTTCCAAACAAACTTTGATCCATGTGGATGTTCGTCTGTACAGACTTCTGAAAAGGATGCAATGAAAAGTTCATGGGATCCATTTTATCAGGTGCCCTGATACTTTCAATTCAAGATCCCAGTAGAAAACCCTCAAAAACTCATCTCTCACTGCTGTTCAGCATACTTTGTTTTTTTCCTAGTACATTAAAAACTCAGAGGTACAATAATGCCAGGAACAATAAGAGTGAGCTGAATATTTCAAATCTTATAAAATATTTGGCTCAAAAATGTTTCCAGCTTTCTGAGGACAGTCTATTTATTTATTTTTATATTCCTCCCTCAACTCGTTTATTCTTCCTCAAGTGGCATCCTGGAACGCTGTTCATAAAGTCACCAGCAGAGCTTTTTTTGATGCAAGTGCTGGCAGCAGAAAAATGAGATTTCTGCTTTCTCTGCTGGGTTTCTCAAGAAGAATGATACTAGTGACACAAGAATGGTTTACATTTAAATATTTTCAAATGTACAGTTGGACTGGCATGTAGACACTGGGGTTAGAAAGGATGAAGAGGGAGATATCCAAAATGAAGACAGGTGAAAATATTTTTGTGATGGTGGTAAGGAATATCCTAGTTGAACAAAACGCCTGCAGGTCGAAAAAAAAAGTGTGTGGGAGGAAAGATGGCTCAAGAGTTGTGCATCTTTACGAAATTTATACTGGTGCTGTCATGGCCACTACGTTGTGAAAATGGAGATAAAACTTGAGCAACAGATGTAAGACTTTTAAAATAAGTCTTTAAAACTTTGGGTTGAAAAAGGTTCAAACTGGCCTTCACACAATAAGAGAGGCAGTATGTTAAGCCGTGCCAGCCCCTTGTTAGGAGGTTCTTCAGAGATCCCAGGTAATTCCTCCTCTCTTTTACAAGGGTGTGAATTTACAGGAACTCCAGTGAATGTATGGGGCTTGGGGGAGTGTATAATGGGTACAAGTGAAACAAGGACATTCCCAAAGAACAAGACTCTTTCAAAAAGATGATCAGGTTGGAGTCCAAAGCACAGTCAGAAGTGCACTAGAGAAGTTGGTTCTAACACTGAAAATCACAGATGTAAGTCAATTGCTGTTACGGTGACTAGCGTGCTCTCAAGGGATTTATTGGTGATGCACTGCTTATATCAAAGCTGTTAGGCTGGTTTCCTGGTTACCAGTCTTGAAAAGTTATCGATGGGATGAATTCTAAATAATTTTGTTGTTTCTAACAAAGTAAACTTTCATCCATCCTCCGAACCATAGTTAAAATTTCATTTTAATGACAGATCATCAGAGGTTCAGGAATGTTTGCTATCCCTGTATTTTGTCATGGACCAGAAAGAAATATCATATAATCAATGAATATCCAGTTTCAATAAGAGAAGAGAAATAGCTGCCACGTATCCTGAAAGATCCAAAGTGCAGGATCAAGAACAATGCTATTCTCCAAAAGTACCTATCATTTCTTTAGTCTGAGGTTTAAGTATATTTCAAAGACACAATCAAGATTTTCAGTGTGAGCTACTTCACACTTCACAAGAGAAACTGTGAGTAAATAGTGGAAGAAAGAATTTCAGAAATACAAAGAAAAGGAGAAAGTACAAGCTGTGTTGCTTACAAACTTACTCTTTTCATTGCAGTGGACCAGAGTACTGGATGCTTTATAGAAACATAGAACAGGTTGCTGCCCAGAGGAACATACGGTTTAAGAAATTTCCTGATGTTAATTTTCAGGTCTGACTTGCACTGAGATGAGCAGAGTAATGAGAATAAAAGAAAGAACTAGGTGACCAGCAAACCTTGAGGCGTTCTGTATTCTGTTCAGTTACTACTCCTGTCATAGGTGCCGCACTCCTATAACAGGCACCCTTAACAAAATCTGCCCCACTGCCACTTTTCTCAGCTATTTGAAAGTCGCCATTGACTCCCCAGTGGAGAGCAAGGCTGGACAACCTTCAAGGTGGTGCTGTCAAGCTGTAGCGACCAGCACAGAGCACAGTGCTTCTTTCTGCAGGAAATCCTACCTCCTCTCCCATTGCACAGCCTCAGCAGAGACAGGCTTCAGATTGCCCGAGGTTCTCCAACACAGGCCCTGCCACGTCAGACAGAAAGCATGGAAGGAAAAGGACGGTGTTTGGGACTGAGAAGCAGTGCTCTGCACAGCACCATCCGGCCGAGGACCCTGTGCACCTAGTGAAGAGCTGTTGTCTTATCTTCCCCTGTTAAGACGACTGCCAGTGTCTGCTCTCCTAGGAGGTAAAACATGCTTGGCTAAGAGCAAGGCGACAAACTCTTCGTAGTCAACAGTAGACTTTAAAGCCTTTCCAGGCTCTGTAGTATTAGGATATTTCAACCTCAATGTGCTGTGGAATAGCAATATACTACAATAGTTGTTTAACAAATCACACTAAGAAATAATACTATTCTATCTCTAGGAAAGCTTTTCACCATTTTGTGCAGCTTCTCACAAGCACTGACTAATTACAACTTTGATGTGCACTGGCCTAGGTCCACGTAACTGAAATCCCACAGGATGCGCAGACTGTCACTTTTCAGAAGCTTGAGTTAGAGAAACAAAAATGTCTGTATCTTCTTCAAACTGGCTTCAGAATGAAAAGCCTAAGGGAAAACCACACGATTATATTCTCTTTCAGTGTCCAGTGGTCCAGCACACACATAAGACCTTACGCAGAAAACATTTAATATGTGACAACTGTGCTTAAGAGCAGAATTTTAGTGAAGTACTTTAAGTACCTTGTTAAGTTCTCTTCATTTATTTTATATGAACATGGAAAGGAAAAGATTATGTTCTCCTAAAAATGTTTGGCTGATTAAATTGCCTCCTTGGCAAAGAAGGAGCCCTATCTAACATTTTCCCCTATAATGTTTCTAAAAATTATAAGAAGAAACGTGCTTTACCTAACTAAGCTATCTTGTTCTAAAAAACCTTCAGATGTCTAGAAGAGGCATTTTATATAAGTTTGTTAAGAAACTGATTGTCTGATATTCAAAATAAATCAACTTCTGGGGATTTAACCACGACAACAAAAGGTGCATTTATGTCAAACAGATTTCAAACATGCATGCCTCATTTGTTCTGTGTGTTTAGTTTAATGCTAGTGGTTTAGAGACTCAGCACAATAGCTTTTACTTGGCATTAGTACATATTCAGTTGGTGTAGCAGTTGGTTTCCATTATAATTGATCTTGCGTGTTCCCTTTCAGATCGGTACAATGTATGTTCCTGATTCATGCTTTTACCCTGCCCAAGTCTCCCACTGCAATAGTCAAAGGTTAACTGGGTCTCCATTTCTTGATGTCCTTGATCCCTGACAGGATGCCCTCCTTGGGCTCACTGTGGGCAGACGCAGGGTACCAGCCGCAGCATGGCAGCGGCTGAGAGAAAGCAGCAGCCTGCGGTACGCAGGTCATGTCGGGTGAGGTACGAGGGCTACCCTGCTGCAAAGTTTAAGCCCTTATGTTCCTGTGGAAAAACTACTCAGCCTTTAAGCCTTTGAAAAACCTGCTTCCACACATTGGCAGTGAGTAGCCAGAGGTTAGCAGCTAAATGTGCCAAGGATCCGCTTTGGGTTTAGTTTGCCCCATCCTCACTACAGTGCCTAGGGGGGGGAACTTTGACCACGGGTTTCATTTTCTGTGACACAGAAAATGGGAGTTGGGGACCACTTTTCCTGTGCTCCCCCAGCTGGAGGGGAACCCCACTGAAAGCAAGTCAGGAGAGGAGAGAAAGACTCTAGGATCAGGGCACCATAGGGACAGAGGGATTTTTTGGAGGTGGGAAGAGTGCTGGGAGAAGAGAACTGACCATGGGGAGTGATGGAGAATGGGAGCCAAAACCAGTGCAGTGGGATCTGAGGAGAGAAGAGCTCTGTAGTAAGGGTGTAAAGGAAAGGAAACTTGGGGAATTGGACAAGGGAAAATGCCATGAGCGACAGGGCAGGGCAGACCCGGCATGGGGACTAGGGAGGCACAAGAGCAGAAGCCATCAGGGTTTGAGGGGCCTGGGGAGTAAGGGCCCTGGTGAAGGGAAGATGCTCCCTTGGAGTTAAACCTGAGAAATGAACCCAAGGCACCTGCATTTCAGGGCTCAGCTTCTGCTGGCAAACCAAGTGGGGCAGTGCCAGGCAGGCAAGACCTCCCATGGCGGCGAGTTACTGCAGGACCTCCAGTGCTTGGCTTCTGACCTTGCACACTTCTAGCAGGCTTCTTTCCTCACCCGGGTGGGATGTGGGTGAAGGAGCTACCAGGAGCCGAGGCTGGAGACCTCCTGCCTGGTACCAGAGGAGTGATCAGCAGCTGGGACTGACCCCTGCATGCATGCAGAGGGTCCAAAACTGTTTCCCTGCTGGAGAACCATGGGATGCCATGGGGTGTCACGCCAACAGTTGAAAATAAAACAAGCTGATGTCTGCTATTTTTAAAAGTTTAGGGATCTGCACACCAAGAAACGTCTCCCCAGAATCTGCCTGGAGACAGAGTGCTGTGAAGGTTGCGCCAGTCAAAAATGAGGAATTGCCAGAATCAGGATCATGTGTATATTCAGCAATCCCTTTTTTAAGGCACTAATGGACTATGGAGGCAAATTAGGGTTTTGTAGGGCAGAAAGCTGTTGTAAAATATCTCATTTTGCCCCACTTTGAAATGGTTTCACTTGCTGCAAGATCTTAGAAAGAGATGAATGACTGAAGGAGGGAGTGCAGGCATGGGAAGGATGGTCTCACATTGAAATGCTTTAGCTCCCAAGAGAACTAAAATCTCTGCTTCACAGTTGCCATTACTTTACCTGGAAATCCAGACTTTGCCAATGAGCTTTTGAAACCAGGGTGGTTCAAGAGACTGTAATATTTCTAGAGCAGTTTAACTTAAATTTGGCCCAGTACTCACTACAACAGCAAGCAAAATAATCATGATGGTAAGTAACCTTCAGAGTATTATCATGAGGACAAGGGTCCACAGAAATAAAGTTTATCCCCTTTTGCAGAATGAACAATTCAGGGTTTGGTGTCAGAAGAATATCTGACGTCTGTGAACTTTAATGACAATTTTGAACTTCTTTCAGGGACATTTTGTGCCAAATGTCTACAGAAAAAAAAGCTCACACTAATGGTATTTGTTGCTAGTACTGTGCAGGAAAAAGGAACAAACAAAACAAAACAAAAAGCTTCACTGTTCTCCAAGCCAGGAGAGTAGAAGCAGATATTTGATTACTTTAGACATATTAAAGCTGGAATACTTCCTTGCAATAAGGACACATCTTCATAGGAACAGAGATAAAATAATGATAGAAAAATGACAAAAAGGTGGACACATAATCAGTTAAGAAGAACATGTAAGGCAAATATGAGGTGCTGGGTGTCATGGATAATAATGTACAGTGTCCCTATTGAAAACTTTGTACTTCAGGACTGAAAAGATTTTCTCTTAAATGGAAAAAAACCCCAACCCAAACCTAATATTTTTCAGCTTTTATCACAGTTTCAGTGCATCACAAAATGGCATTTTTAGATCATCCAATGGAGCTGGTAGGAAGTATATGAGTAAGCAGTTCGAGAAGAATCAGAGAGTATATTGAAAGGCAAATCCTTCCAAGAATATTCAGCAGTAATATTGTTTATGGCTTTGCTGTAAATCTAAATGCAGCTACTCAGCTAACCTCCTCAGCACACCACTGCACTAAAGTAATTACATCATCAAATGAGCTTTTGAAGCAAAAGTGAAAGTGTCCTGGTTTAACCTGGCAGGCCGCCAAATACCACGCAGCCGCTTGCTCACTCCTCCCCTCCCTGGTGGGACGGGGAGAGAATCGGAAGGGTGAGAGTGAGAAAAACTCGTGGGTTGAGATGAAGACAGTTTAATAGAACAGAAAAGGGAAAATAATAAAATATACAAAATGAGTGATGCACAATGCAATTGCTCACCACCCATGCTGACCGATAACCAAGTAGCGATCAGTACTTCCTGGAACACGCCTACCATTCAGATACTGAGCATGACGTCACATGGTATGGAATACCCCGTTGGCCAGCTGGGCTGGCTGTCCTGACTATGTTCCCTCCCATCTTGTGCACCTAGCTCAGTCAGTAGAGCATAGGAGCTGAATGTCCTTGACTAGGAGGGTACTTAGCAACAACTGAAAACATCAGTGTGTTATCAACATTCTCCTCATATTAAATCCAAAACACAGCACTAGGAAGAAATTTAACTCTATCCCAGCCAAAACCAGGACAGAAAGGTTTACTGAAGACAACAACAAAGAAAGTGGAAGCTTCACTGGTGACTTTTGCATCCTGTTTTAATTCATTTGAACCAAATCCTGGCTCTTTCTTCTTCTCCCCGCCCCGCGTGCCCCCCCTCCCAAAGAGTTTTTGAAAGTAATTAACATACTATGGCAATGTTTTGAATCACCCATCTGGATGGATTTTGTTGTGTGGGTTTTCTCAGAACTATTCATTTAACTTTCTGTCACAGCAGTACTGTGCATATGCCTTGCTGACAAAAAATTTCCATCACCATTTTTAGAGAACTGCCGCAAATGACCCCAAAGTCTCATTTCTGTGTGTTAATACTATGTTTGTATGTCTACCATTAAACACAGAGAACTGGATTAGAGTTCTTGTTCTTTCATGTGGATTAATTTCTATTTATCAGCCCTGAATATCATCTGATCTTCACCCAATCATTCAGTACTGTGAATTTCCTGCATCTCTGCATAGCAGCTTTAGACTTAACTATCCTGAATAATTTAATATCCTCTGCAAAATTTGTTCCCTCACTATTTACCTCTTGTCCTTTGTCATTAGTGAATATGCTGAGCATGACAGGTCCTACCACACATCCTTTGAGGCTCTCAATAAACTGCTAAAATGTTCATTTGCTAATATATGTGGTTACAACAGGACAGAGACAAAAATTTTTTTGGTTAATAGAGGGAAAACTTCTTTAGCAGCTTTTGCTGAAAGCCCTTGTCAACCTTTTTTCTTAAGTCCAAGCATACTGGATTGACAGGTTCACTTTACCAGTTCACTTTACTGTCTTCAGAAAACACATACAGTTTTACAAGACATTCCTGTGACTCATCCCAAATCTATTATTTCATCCGTATTTATTAATTCCATTCCTCATTACAGTTCCTCGCCAATTTGGCTGGTGCTGAAATCGAAAGTAACTGGTTTGTCATTCCCAAGATGACCTGAGTCACTCTTTGAGACACTGGTACCATATTAACCATTTTTTATTTCCCCAATTCTGAGGCTGGGTCAAGCAGCAGGTTATTTGCTTTTAAAAAATAGCAGCTCTCAGAGGTTTGCATTCAGTTTATTGATTTCTGAAATGCCTGCTGTTGATAATTCTGACACAATTCCCCACCATTCTCTTCTCTGCTCTTCTGCATCAGTGATAAACTCCCCACCTTCCTTTGCAATAATAAGGATCAAAGCTTTTCACCTTCATTGTCAATTCATCCTACTGACTCTGGCAAGCTCTCTCTTTCTGACATGTTTGAAGAAGTTTTGATTATTAGCATTTATGTCTTTACCAAGTTGCTCCTTCTATCTTTTTCTTGGCTGCCCTGTTGTTCATTGATATTTAATTTGCTACAATCCATTATCTTCCTCTCAATTGGATACCACTTCCATTTTTAAGTGCGTGGGGTTTTTTTCCCCACTTCTAATGCCCTCCTTTACTCTTCTGTTCAGCTATACTAGCTCTGAGGTGTGGGAATGGTCCTCTCAGGGCCTAAGTTTCTAGTATAATATGTTTTAATAGCATTTTACCTCATTACCTGCTCCTTTTTAATGGCTCTTTAACAAGCTTCCTCATTTTAGGCTGGCTTTTCTTTTCTAATGTTTCATTGTAGCATGAGGGATATTCTCTGTTTTCCCCTCTCAGTACCACTGTTAAATCTGTATACCTTATGGTCTGAGTGGCTCTTCTATATGTACTTCCTGAGCCTCCAGTTCTGGGACCTGCTCAGAGCTAATAGGTGCTTGTCCTCTTGTGACTTTGCTGCCCAAAAAGCAGGCATTAATGGGGTGATTTAATCCTGAAATTATATTTACCCAGGGTATATAAGGTATCTGATGTCTCCCAATGCTGTTCTCTGTTTTCTGCCCTGATTTGCCTCCTTCCAAAATGATTTTCATTGCAACTCTCAGACCTCACTGACAAGCCTGCGGGAGGAAGACAAACTATGCTTAGAAATGTTCATCTTGCGAGTTCTCTACAAATCATCTCCACAAAGGGAGAAAAGCTTGAAAGACTGCACAGTGGAAGACAGATGATACAAATATGCAGAGCTTTTACCTCTTTTCTGCCAGCCAGAAGATACCTCCTCTCTCTGCCTGCGCTTCCAGCGCACATCATTTCTGCTGCACTTACCTGATGCTCCAGAACAACCACAAAAACTCTTACAGGGAAAAGGTACCCAGTTCACATAGTTTAAACCAATTTACAACTGAAGAGGTTTATTAATTTAAGAACATACAATTATCTGGCAATCAGCATATTATACATTTAGGATGAATACTTGCCACTCCCTGTTACCCGCTGATTGCCATACCGGTGAGAAAGTCCGCCACGAGGTTGCATATGCATGTTCAAGGTACAGGTCCCTACTTGCTGCACCCCATAATCCACTAGCCATTTGAACGCTACTCACAGCATCCAAAGGAGTGGCTGCTCCATCCGGTTGAGCAAAGGTTGAGATGACAGCAGGGCAGCTTCTGGCAGGTTTTGACTCCTGCTGTGTCCACTCAAATATCCACTCAAATATCTCTGCCGCTATTAAAAATTTTCAGGCTTTTTTATACTTCTTTTCAACCTTACTCTTTCTTCATTTTTAAAGTTCCTTTGAAATTTCCTGGTTATGCTTTGATCTGGCTGATGGCCATCTTCCTCTAACTTGATTGGTTTTATGTATTTGATACATGTATATGCTGTGCACACCTGTACTCCTATCTTAAAAGCTGTGGTTATGCACGCCACTTGCCAAGAGTATGCTGTGCAGGCACCCCCAAAAAAGCTGGACAGGCTGGAT
>NW_009204657.1:0-19987 GCF_000690835.1 Fulmarus glacialis
TATTTTGCTGTTAGCTAAGTGCCCACTGCGCATTCACTATATTGTCTCGTCTTCAGCTGCAATACTTTTACAGCAAGGAACTAGGTGGTAATGAGGACATAGTATTTTTCCAGAGTTTAAAGCAGTATCTATAATCATCCTTATTTTCCAGTGCCACAGTCATGATTCAGGACCGAGCATGAGTCACTTAGCTGGATCCCCCATCACGTCCCTCATGGCTCCCATCTCTCTCCCTGCCAGGGAGTGTCCCAGCCAACCTCTTGCTCTGGGATCCCCTGCAATGGCTATGGTTGCTTTGTGGAGAGTCGACACACAGAAATACACCTCTTTTCCCCAGCTATAGCCTAGACCAGACTTGACTTTGTCGTGGCATTGTGGACTGGGATGTTGTGAAAGAGAAGAAGTCTTCCAAATACAACACTTATCACAGGTAGCATAAGAGCTTCCTATTTAGAAGGGGGTTCCATGCATGATGCTCCTTGTTTCAATTAATTTACAGCACAGACATAACCTCACAGTACTGCAGGTAGAAAAGGAGCAGATCGGTCCCATTGTTGGAAGGCAGTGGCCAAGAGAACTGCATTGCCATCTCAGGTTGGACACAGGTGGATGAGGCTCCCATCATACACAACCCCACTGAGTTTTCAAGAGCTGCCTGGGGTTAAGTAAATCCCTGATGGCCGGCTGCTGAGTCAAGGAAACTTCATGCTAGGCTAGCTGAGATAATGTGCATATCAGGATCTCTCCCTCCCTCATCACACCTCTCCCTCATCTGCCACCACCCTGCTCTGCTGACTCCTAAACTGTGCCCACGCGGCACTGAAGCTGATTAATCTTGAGTGTCCACTAGAACTGCTGATTTGCTTTCTTTCTCATTTCAAAGGTTTCTGGTTAGGGTTTTGTTGCTGTTTAGTCACCATAATACCTACAGAAAGACTTCGAACACCCAGCATACTTTATTAAAAAACACAAGGGATGTTAAGTGTCAGACAGTATTAAAGATCTTGATGAGCTCTAGCATAAAGTCATAGCTGCCAGAGAGAAAAGAGGATGCTTTGCTGAGGAGATGCAGGAATTACCCCTTTCTTCATAGCACCCTATGCTTGGTACCCCTTTAATCCTTCGGATGCGAGTTATTCTTCTTCATTCCCTCACCACAGGAATCCCTTGCACTTTTTTTTAATGGAAAATGAGCTCACCCTGAATCACGCTGGGTCTCACCAGAAGATAGTGAGATCCACTCACAGAGTGACAGAGGAACTGGGCTTATCTCTTTCTCTTTAGTGATTCCCATGGTATCTGCTATAGTGCAGCTTCTGTTGTAAAAGAGCACAAATATCACATTTGCAGGCTAAAGAATGAGTTTCCGCAGCACAGAAGAAACAGACACTGTGCAGTGAAGAATAATACGTTTTCAGATAATAATGCAAAGAGCCAGGGCTGAATTGTTTTAAAAAGCTCTGATTCCTACTTCAGCTACCGGGGAGCTTTAATCGTCACTATAAGTTGAATGTTTCATCACTATTTATTATTAAAGTGATTTCTAGCATCAGTCAGGATTTCAAGTTGGTTTTAACCCTTTGCATTTCCTGTAAAATACATTTATATGCAGATGAACACACACACAATCTAAGGTAAGCACAATAGACTGAGAACAGAGATACCAACATTTTCATAGAATCATAGAATCATTAAGGTTGGAAAAGACCTCCAAGATCATCGAGTCCAACTGTCAACCCAACACTACCATACCCACTAAACCATGTCCCTAAGCGAAGCTGTACAATTCACCAAAATTTACCTTATAATTTATTAGAACAACAGATTTATTTTTCTAGCTCCAAAATCTTAACGCTGACAAATCAGGAATCTCCCCCTGCCTAGTTAATTAGTAAGGCATAGATTTTTAAATGTTTCTGATATTTGAAGCCAAAATTGTGAATTTTACCTCAGAGGACTAGCAATTATCCAGAAAGTAGTATAAATAGTATCGCCTACACTGTAACACCATCCTTCTGCCACAGATATGGATTGTACTTCCGACCAACAGCTTCAAAAGAAGTTTGAAAAAAAATGTTTAACACGGCCCCTGCGTTTCACTGTATGTTCAACCTTTATGGAAATTTGACTACTAGGTTTGATTTCCTTAGACTGCCTTCCCTCATGTATTTACTATTAAAATTAAACTTGAAGTAAGAATTCAAAACACAAATAATAACAATATTTTTTCTTAATAATCTTTTTGGTTTTTAATCAGCTGAAGCACTGCTAGAATATTTCTCTAATTCCTGTTGCTACAAGCTAAATGCATCAGTCTGGAGGAGGCGTTACTACCACAGAGGGAACTCCTGACAGTGCTTCTTTGAGACTGCAAACTTTATGCCCAACAAAACATACTGGCCAATGATTCCTGACCAGCAAATAGCTCCAATATGGCAGAGAAGGTGATTTTTATTCTACTTCATCTTTGTTAGCTTTTTCTTCCTATTGCAGCATTTTTTGTAAACCCATGCAGGGAGCTCTTTGGTGTACACAAGGTTTTTACCACCATAATTACTCACATCGCAGTGGGATCCTTGATCTGAAATGCAAAGTACAAAGCCTGGAATGATTTACCACTTCTATTAATATCAATATTAAGATGCTCCTTACCTAAAAGGCATGAAGAGAAGACGCTCTCAGATGATCTTTGGACAGAGGCAGCCTCAGTGGGAGCTCTGGTGTACACAAGGTTTTTACCACATCACAGTGGGATCCTTGATCTGAAATGCAAAGTACAAAGCCTGGAATGATTTACCACTTCTATTAATATCAATATTAAGATGCTCCTTACCTAAAAGGCATGAAGAGAAGACGCTCTCAGATGATCTTTGGACAGAGGCAGCCTCAGTGTTGACTGGTGAATGAAGGTCTGACCTGGGTGTTTGCTGAGTGAGGAGAAAAAGCTCTTAATGGCTTGCCATACATTTGAGTCTATAAAAAAAAAAAAAGAAAAACAAATTATTTGTGAGAAGATTGCCAAGGGGACCTCTAGCAGACACTTATCAGGTAAATGTGTGATTCCTGCAGATCACTATTGCTTCTCCCTTTGCTCTTTCTTGTTCAGCTCTTCTGAAAAGTGGGAGATTTTGCTTTAATGGGAACTTTCTTTTTTTGCTAAAGAAACAAGTAGAGAGGAGGCCAACACACTGTAGAAACTCATGGCTCATAAAAATATCACAGGACTTTCAACATTTATCCATACAACAGAAACTACTGGCTTGTGATTTATAAAATCAGGTGAAAGACACCCACCATTCCCAGCAATTACATGAAATTCAATTATCTCCTTCAAACACCAGCTCACTAGTACCGTAACTGTGAACTCTGCTTTGAAGGGGTGTATGTTTCAACCCAGTGCCAAGACCAAAAAGAAGGAGGAGGATCACACTTACAGGACTTTAGCCAGCTAATGTACTTGGTATCCCCACATTCCCTACTACAACTGCAGCCCTACAATAACACAAACCCACTTAAGTCCATCTGAGGCTGTGCTGGCTATTTATTCCAGCCCTTACATATGCTCAGCTGTTGCATAATTATAGGCCAATGTCTCTGAGCTGTGCATGCTGTAAAATTCACGAGCAGATAGTTTGCAAATATATGGCTGACTATTTGGAACAGAATAATTTACTCGGTTTCTGTCGATGGGGTTTAAGTCAGAGTATTCCTCCGTCACAGCTTACTGGGAGCATTCAGGAATTTTCTTGTGCCCTTGCTAATAGTAAACAGGTGGATGCTATCATTTCACATGTCGGGTTTTTTTCTGGTGGGGCAAAATGTTCTGCATAACAAGCTCACATAAAATTTAAAATGCACAGGATAGAACTATAAGTTAACTTTATCGTCTGGATTTAGTGTTAGCCCTTTGCACTGAACGCCATTTGCATACATCAGAGATTCCTGGACTGTATGTGTCCAGGTCACTTATTCATTATTATAATTTATTTCTAGCACAGCAATACCTAGAGGCCCCAGGGAAAGGCAGTTACACATACATGCATATAATGAAAAGACAGTTCTTGCCCTGAACAGCTCAGCATAGAGCTACCTACCTGATACAACAGCACCCCATGCAGAGATGCCAGGGTTGTCTCTAAACGAGATGATACATTTGTGTAGTATAGCATAATGCCATGCAGAGATACTCTCTGTCCTGGAAGCAGTGTAGTTACATCATTGCAGACCTATATCTGGGCTAAATTTGCTGTAAATAATGTATAAACTGACAGCTACAATGCTTCCGGTTTTAGTTATCATCTCTGAAATGGCATTTTACTGTGCAGACCTATTGTTTAAATTTGCTATCTAAACAGAATAGGAAAAGTAACAGCTAAAGGTTTAAAATTGTCAGACTCAGGAGAGAATTTAGGGGAGAGGTACTATTTTTTCCACTGTGGGTTTAGTTGTCAGAGTAGGCTAATATGGCTAGTATTCCTTGAGAACAGTCTAAACGAACCCTTGTTCACTGGGGAAAAAACAAACAAACAAACAAAACCAAAAAGCCCCACCAAACCCACAACCTGAAACCAATTTCTTTTGATTAGTAAATATGCATATATTTCAAAATTTTCGCACCTGCTTTTGCATGCAGAGGTAGTCCTGGCTGGAATGAATTCCTCAGAGTAGTGATGAGCTTCTTACAGTAACAAATAAAATTGAATTAAGACTAGATTTTTTTTTTTTTTTTCCTTTTTAATAAAGAAGTATTTTAATACAGGCAGGAATTAGTGCAAGGAAATCCCATGGTCTGTGCTACACAGGCGGTCAGATTACATTAACACGGTGGTCCCTTCTGACTCAACAGTCCATTAACCTAAGTATGAAGTTAGAGGAGAAGGGGGGATAAAACTTGACTGTGGAAGTAATTGATTTTTTCAGGTCAGCAATGAAATCAAATCGGAACAGCAAACATCACTTAGGATCAGCATTTTTCTTTATTTATATATAATGTTCAGCAAATTGAAACAATTTCGTTCGGGCTGAGTATTTACATCAACGTGAGATAATCTGATTAAATTCCTTTTAGAACATGTTTAATAAAAGCACAGGTGGAATTCATAAAACTGAGGGGGAGATGTGAAGGATGTCCTGGGAAAGGGGTAGTTTACAGGCTTTCTAGTCCCCTTGAGGAAATTTCTATCAGCTTGATCCTCTGGTCTCTTCCCTATCTATACATGTCCCTATGGATTACTTTTTATTTTCCAACAGATATATAAAAATAAAAGCAAAACACTTTGTTTTATATTTCCCAGGACATTTGAGTGTTGGATTTGAGAAGGCAAGCTCAAACAACAACATGATCTTTGTTCCAAGATTTACTTCACATGATTAATGACAACATGGAGCAGCTAAACAAAAATCAGAACAGGAAATATTTAATTATAAATAAAAACATTATGGGAATTTTCATACCATGACATTTTGTTCTATTTTGGAATGAGAAAAACAAATGTGTCTGAATATCTCTGAGGTACTGAGATTCTGAGCTACAAGTATTAGTTATGTCTAAGTTTTATCTAGGTACTCAATCTGACAATTCTCTGATATCTCTGTCTTTTGGGGCTTTTGAGCAACCATCATTTTCAAGGGGTTTGAATCTTTTCCTATCCTCAGAATTCAGCCTATTTCCCCAAATGCCAGTTGTATTTGAAATGAAGATGCCATCCTAAAAACAATTCAATAAATGAGTAAGAATGAAATACAAAGAGCAGGTTGGGATCTTCCTTTTCCCTGTGGCTAATTTTTTCCCCACAGGTCATAAAAGCTGCTGGAGCAATAATCATCCTGTTAAATTCTGGAAGAGCACTTTTAAATAATTTAAAAAGTGATCTGTTTTTTAACATAATTACTATCATTATATTTTTTACATGGGAGTGAACTAAGAGATAAGTACCGTCTAAGTCAATAAATATCTTGGCCTGAAGCCCTGGAACTTTATTTGTCTGTGAAGTGTTTATCTTACTGAATCCTCCCTAGAAAAACAAAATAATTATTGCTTAATGATAGTAGATGTGAGTTTTCTCTTTCAATTACAAAGCAGGATGCTTAAAGTTTTTCCAGTGTTAGAGAAGCATCTCTTGAATCTGCTTGGAAATGGAGGAGCATAAAGTGAAACACGGGACATAAACCGACAGGCACTTTATTTTTTCCTATTGCCCACAAGTAGCGACACAAGAGTTGGGCTCCCTCCCTGTGAACCTTGCAGGAATTGCTCCATCGCTGTTAGTCAATCAAGCCCCTGGGGAAGGAAAGATCCCATTTACTAATAAGATTTCAAGGGTCACCAAGGGAAGACTTTTTCATTATAATGGTCTTGTTTTCTGAGGAATGGTAAAAGACTTTCCAAGGTGAAGTACTGAGAGATGTAATCTCTTTCTAATCTCTAGGAACTGCCTTTTTCTGTTATTAATATTGCTTCCCTACCATAGGCTACAACTCCAGAAAATATGTAACACATGCCTAACATTAGGCACATTTTCAAATCCCATTGATTTCCATGACATTCGGGCATGTGCTTAAAATAAAATTATAGTTCCTTCTCCCCCTTGGGAAAAGAAATTATCCCCTGATTTAAAGAACATCATGCATACATATTGGTAAATAATTTATTTTAAGTTCAAAACCCACAAAAAAGTATAGTAAATAATCATCTTATTCCCAGTGCATCTTTCAAATCTTCATTCTCAGGGCCGTTGCTATTAACATCTACTAATCATGGATTCATAGAATAATTAAGGTCAGAAGGGACCTCTGGCTGTTATCTAATCTAGCCTGATGCTAAATGCAGGCTTAATTAAACCAGGTTGTACAGGACCTTGACCAGTGGAGTTCTGAGTATCTCCAAGGATTATTTTTGCTGTTGTTGTTGCTATTAAAATTATATATTGCAAAAAAAGGAAGCAAAAGTTGAGACCAAATTTCCTAGCTACTCTAAAACTCCCAGTTCTGTCATCAGTGCCCGTATATGAACGTTTAATCCTTCCTTAAGTGGGATGTTCTTCCCAAAGATGCAGTGAAAATTTGTTATTTAAGCCAATACAACCAAAGTAAAAAAAAGTGTTGTGTCATTTGGAACTCCTCAGAGGGTGCCAACTATAACATAACTGTGGGTTTACACATCTTTTTCCTCCCTGCTCCCTTCCAGGTAAATGGGAGTTCATAACATCCCAAAACTCATGGCAGATCTCCCTGTTGAAAGGGACAGAGGTAAGGTGGGTGATGATTGCGTGGAGGGAAGAAAGAGCAGGCTGCAAGGGATCTTAGGAAGGGTATAAATGAGGGGAGGGAACCCATACAAACTCTTGCCAGGAATGGCAAGACATTAAAAAACAAAACACATCTGTGAGCTAAAAGCCTGAAGACACAGATATTTGTAGCAGTTTCGCGGTGGAGAAAGGGGATGAACTGTCGCCAGCAAGAGGCTGGTACTGGTGAGACTCCAGTACAAGGGGAAGGGGAAGGAGAAGGGGACGATCCCATCCGAAAAACCAGGGGCAGGTGGGGGAGGCTGATTCCCGTACTGACTGATGGGAGTTGTGGTGGTGGACAGGAGCCTGGGGAAATAATAACTTGGAAAGTAGGAGGACCAGTGGTCAGACGCCCTGGGGAAAGCAGTTCCTAAATGAAAGCTGATGAATATGGGGGAGAAGATGGCTTAGGAATAGAGATGGGAGCAAAAGAGTGAGAGGATAAGACCTGTGAAGTCTGTAAGGATTATTATAGACGCTATTAAATCGGAAGCGCCATTTCCTGTCCCCGCCCCCGCCACCCCACCCTTAAAATAAGCCATGTGAGAAGAGGAATCATAGTGAACTAAAAATCACCCGTTGATCCAGAAGCTACGTCACCAAGCAGGGTTTTCTTGCTCTTTTGGGCCTATCACAGAAACCACCCACTATTTCCATTTCCTTAACTCCTACTGCTATAGCATTTTATAATCCCATTGTATTGTTCTGCTTTTCTCTCTTCCTTTTTCTCTGTAAAAAGCAGACAGGGGATATATTTACCCAACTTGTTTTTCCTAAATTAGCACAGGCTGTAAATTATTCCTGGGCGTCTGCTATCAGATTCTGATGGATGTCCTTAGCTGTTGGATACAATGTCTGTGAAGTCAAAATTGAATATGCTTTCTCACCCTGTTCTGGTCCAGCACTAGCACCAATCTTCTCCCTTATATCTTCATCTCCTTTCAGCTGTTTTCCCCTCAATGACTCCCAAATCTACCCAGTCACCTTTCTTTCCCCCCCCTCCCCCGCCCCGTTCCAAACCCAATATTCCCACACTCTGGTTCTCAAACCACGTTCTCTTCCAGAAAACTTCTTACCTATCTTTCCGCCATCCTAAAACAAGGTCTTAGATACTCAATCCTCGTAACAGCCAGTTTCTTTGCACAAATCTTGGACCAGTTAGGCTGAAAGACCAGAAGAAATTCATTAGGAGCTACAATTCCAGATTTGGGTCTAATGCCTGACTCCAGCAAAATCCATGAGATGCAGGGAAGGTATCTTGTGCAAGGATGCACAACACTGAGAAGGGGTTCTCTTGCTTCAAAAATTGAACTGACCCTTTAATGTGAAAAAAAAAAAAGAAGCAGCAGCAGCTAGTTTCATCCTTGCTGTAACTCGAGATTGCAATTATAGCTGTATACACAACACTTACAAGCACACAGTAAAAAACAGGGCTACTTTTTCCTCCCACAACATATGCTCTGACATTCAAAGTCCAGAGTGATTACACCACGTCAGACCAGCTTTGTGTCTTGTGGCCTGACTGGAGCACGTTCCTTACAAGTTGGCTCTTCACTAGATTTATATGGGAAGTTACTGTGCAGTGCTGTTAGCTTTGCTTATGGCTGGCTGTATGCATTCCTTGTTTCAGATTTTAATTTCTGCTGCTTCTGTGATGTCCGTAGATCCAAAGGGCCACCTGATATCAGAGTGCTAAGCAATATGTCAAACACTCACCACCTGGGCTCATAACAACATAATACATTCTCTAGATGTGATATGGCTTCTGAAGTTTCAGTTTATATTTTGTGCAAACTGAGAAATAAAACCACCACTTACATGTCATGTGGATGTCAGTAGTGTCACTTTAAAGGCCATTTCAGAATAATGTCTTTCTTCCTACAATTTAATGTTTTCTTATATTGGGATGTAGTATTTTCACTTTCGTGATCTTAGATACTACGGCTCTACACATGCTGGTAAACTAAACAAAAACAGTAAGACCAAGCATATATTAGTAAATTCAGCTCTACACTGGAAGTCAATCATCGGTTTTGTTAAAACTATTGGAATCATCCTGGGCATGGTTTTGGTCAGTGCCATTTAGGGGTCTCCTAACCAGCCCGTGAAGAGTTAGTAATAGCCATACATCCTTTCTTGGAGAATCAGGGAGTCCAATAGCATGGATACAAGCCATTCCACACCAGCAGGTCTGAGTGCAAAAGAACAGTCCCTAGTCACATTTAAATCACTTGAATAAAGACACTGAAATCAAACTACACATTCCTCCAATATTTTAAGGAATTCACAAAATATGAGTTCCACATGGGACTGTAATACGTCTTGTTCCCCAAACCTGTGGATGAAGAACACCTTGACTTACAACATTTACTTTCTGTACTTGCATTTTCCTGTTATCCCACATGACTTAGGAATTATTTTATACTTTATTCCATGCTGGCAGATTAAAAGATTTAGTACAAATCTAATAAAAAGTTAGTAGTATACCCATTCTGCTTGGCAACCTCTTCAAACAATACCATATATAATCCAATCCATACTTGTTTATCCTGCTTAACAGAAGACATTTGCAAAATGTAGATGTATAGTCTCGTACGCTATCGAATGAGGCAATTGTGATGTATCTATCCCTTCAGAAGTAAGAAAACTCTGTTGGAGTCAATATCTTTTGGCAGGTGGTACAAAGAAAAGGAGGATGAAAAGGAAGAAGATTTGAGAGCAAGATTAAGCTATAATCACTGCAAAAGTTTCTATAATAGAAAATCCAGCCACTGCTTTGCATGGTTCTATTCTATCTGAGTTGTTCAGGTCGGCATTAAACAATATAAGATTAAGCACTTGTCAGGCGAACTAATGAGTTTTGGATTGATTTCTGTCTTCTGCAATGCTACTAGCATTTTTGACAGGTATGATTTATAGGGCATTCTTTGGGCCTGTTCATGAGAAGAGCTGTTTATTTTGGTTGATGGACAGGGTTTCTAATGTTCCCAGTGGAGTGTGCAGATGGCAGGAAGGACAGTAATCTTTGAGACCATCTCTCAATGTCTAGGGTATGTCTCTTATAAATTTGTAATCAAGATCTCAAGAAACTAATGTGGGCAGGCTGCCTCTGAAATTGTTTTTGCGACCTTTGGCCAATGTAATGCTCCCTGAAAAATGTATGTCTGGTACTTTTGCTGTTTAGTAAATGGAGCTTGTATAGGCAATCAAGGAACTATACTTTCCTTTTTAACTGATGTGACATATATACACAGACGCAGAGTTTTACACATTTACAGTTCTATTCCCTCTGGCTTAGAAGACTTTTTTTGTACATTTTATGTCTATGGATATTTAGTGCACTAGTAGACTACGAAAAAAGCAGCCAGGCAGTCTGTGTTGGAAACCTAATGGAATCTCTAAGGCGTGAAGATAACAAATCTAAGCAGCTGCACCACAGAATAATTTTATTCTCATCTACTGTTCTTTTCATTGTTTGATTTTTTTTTCTATTTGTCTTGCTTATAATTAGATTGTGTAGTCTTGGAAAGATAGGAATGTAGGCCAGGTCTAAGCTGATATAGTTGCATTGAATGAAAAAGCTGCACTGATATAGAGAGAACATGGGCCTTTCTTTTATAGTTTTCTTAATTCTAAAATCTTAATAATGAATTTTTTGAGAGGGTGTAAAAGCCATTGAATATATTGAATTATATGAGTATTTCCTGAAAGTTTATGAGAAAAGGACTGATTGTGGTGTGAATTTAAATATCTAAGATGGATTTTCACAGCTGTCAGATGGTAAATAATGGTAACACCATACTAAGATGATTCCATGGTTCAACTTTAATTCCAGTCCTGCACAGCTCAGTTGTCAAAATTTTTGCTTCCTAGCACTAGGAACCTAATAGGAGGTTTGATTTTCGGAGAATTTGAACTGCTGTCATATTTAACCTTAGACTTACAAGTTTGAAGCCTTTGACCTATTCTATTATTCAGATCCTTTTGGCCTTTTCACTCCTACTACTAAGTCCAATGATGAGGCTCTCTTCTCCCCCCTTCCCTCCTTTCTCAAGTGCATGTATCTTTTAAAACAAATCCTAATTTTTCAAGAAGGCCACTCTATCTCTGTACCATTCTGTATGTAAAATGATGATTTTCCCTGCAGAACAACCATAAACATTGACTCCAGGTTGAACAAAAGCAGAAGTATAATGATGCTCTAATGGCTAGCAGAGACACTGAAGAGTTGACTGACTCAGTTAGTCCACATAGACCTCTGACACTGTTTGAGATGGTCTTGGGTGCATGAGATATCCATATAGGACAGACAGAAATGACATGGAGCCTTTAGGACAGCTGTACCCTTCTGGGCTTGCGGCTGCCAGGCAGCCCAAATACCACTTGACGTCTGTGATGAAGCAGCTGAATCAAGCTTTGAATGAGGGGAGTAGGAGCCTCCTACTTCAATTCTCTGCACTCTAAAAGTCCCCTAGTTTCCACTTGTCTCCTACCCCAGCATGGTCACCAAAAGCATGTTGGTGATGGCAGCAACACTAGCAAAAGTGGCAGCAGAGCTGATAGCCAGGTCAGGGAAGAAAGCTCAGTGAAGGCAGTGAGGCTGCCAAAGCGGCAGGAGCAGCCAAACTTGCATAAGTGACAGACATAAAAGAAACATAACACTTTCCAAAACACATCTGCTACTAAGGTCATTTACTGATAAGACAACCTCTTGTATCTTGCAATAGGCATCCACAGCATAGAGAAAAATCAAGCTTCAGATGAGCACAGGACCAGAAAAGACTGTTGACATTCAAGCAGTAACATCCAAACAGCCCTTTTATACATTCATTGGACACACTTGACTTGGTGCCAGAGTTGTTCCTTGGCTTAAATAGCATGTTTTACCCTTCTTATCTACAATATCCTAAATAGTTTGAGTAATTTTTCTCCTCTTGGCCTCAGCTAAACAATGCAACCTCATCTCGTAGGATTTTATAGTCCAAGCATCCCTTTGCCCTCACTTTAGGGAGATGCTAGGTCTCTCTGCTGATGCTTCAAGTCATTGAATTATATTAGTGAGGCATCAAATCTCTGCTAAAACACTGTGACTTGCTGCAGCATGTATAATCTTAGAGTTGCTGCCTCATTATCTGTGAGCATACAGCTCACGGTTGGTTTGGAGCTAGACATAGCATGTCCTCAGAGCTGCCTGCGAATAGTGTAGACATAGTGTCAGCCTCCTCATTTACGGATTATTCAATCTTCCTTCTCTAAAGGTTCATCACTAAACTTGTTCCAGTTTTATTACTTCTTTTCTAAACCTGCATGTCAAAACTCTCTATACAATTTCAGATGAGTTCTCATCACAATTTTGTGTGGAGAAATTAATGAATCCTTACCTCTACTGAAAATACCTCGCTGAGCAATCACAGCTGCTTTTCCCATGCCTGCATGCTGTTGAACACTCTTCTCCTATGATTGACAAGAATAGCCTGATCTTTCTTCCCTTAAGATGTTACTAAGTGATGACCTAGCAGTTTATACATGAAATTCTTGCTATTACTTCCTCAGCTCACGAGCTTCCACATTCTAGTAAGAAATTTAACCATCTTTACCCTTGTCCACTACATTATCCATTTCTTCCTATGTGGTATCTAATTTTTCCTCTGCACTGATGATGCCTTCCTCCTTCATGCTATCAGCAAATTTCATAAGCAATCTCCTATACTTCATGCCAAGATTACTGTTTAAAAAAATAATAATGCATGAACCCAGCCTCCATCAGTAAGCTATTTCTAACCTCATATCACCTCTTTTGATACAGTTTCTTACCTCTTTAAAAGCTCTTGAAAGAGTCCCCATTTTCTGCGCCTTAACAGCAAATACCTTATGTGGCAACAACTAAATATTTTATTATTATTTAGCTCTAGTCTATTAGCCATTTTTTTTTAAACAAAACCCACTCATTTTATTTGAGAAAGATACATAGTTTCTCTATAGAAAATATTTATTTTTATGCCATTTCCCCTCTATTTCCATCATTTGAATGTTCCATCTTTTGGAGACTCCTGAAGTAGTGCATGCTATTGAGATCAAATTGATGAAACTGAAGTCTAGTGGATAATTTGTTTTCCCTTTGTTAAATATGGGTATTGTGTTTGTAATTTCCATTTGTTATAAATGATAACACCTAACTTAATCAAACAGTTGTTTCTAGCTGTGTAATTTTGGGAGAGTTGATGACAGTGTCCATTACACCCATTATGAGAAGGAAACGCATGAGGCATTGACTCTATCTTGTTTATGGTCATTTCAGGACCCATATCTTTATTACCATTCTGACCTTAATATCAAAATGATTAAAAACAAACTAAAAAATGTGCATCCAGTTTTAGGGCCAGTCTTAGGCTGACCGTGCTTCCTTTTGTCTTGAACAGTGGAAAATTAAGGATTGAGCTAGATCCCCACACCCTCACAAGAGGAGGTCCCAGCTGGCTAGGGCTGTATACCCTCTGCACTAGCAGCAGAACGAGGCAGATTTTTCTCATGCAGGGGTGTTTTTGGCCCTCAGTCCCTTCCTGTCTGCTTTGCTTTAGCCATAGTTAAACTAGCAAATACTTTGGAATCTAACTTGTTTGCAGCAAGTTCCTGCCAAAGTTCAGAGAGTTACTTCAGGAGTCAGAATGAAAACTCAGATTGTGCTGCAATTTTATTGACTCCTGCAGTCGATAAATCTCCCCTCCCTCAAATGAGTGAGTGAGCTCAGCACATAATCCATTTCTCACCACTGTTTTTCTTTGGTTTGATCTGTTAAGAGCAAAAGCTATTTTGCTTCCTATTTGGCCCCCGCAGGTTAAAAGGACAGATGAATTCGGGTGAAATAGTACAACTGTCACCTACTGGTTTCAAATGAAGGTCTGGGAAAGGATTACCCAGGACTTGAGGTGGCAGATGACTTTTTTTCTCATATTGCAGATCAAAAATTAATTTGTGAGAAGAAAAAAATGCTCTTGGAGAAAAAATAACTTTGATGGGATATTGTAGGTAATCCAAAGTTCACTTTCTGTCCTCAAAACCCTGCTATTCACACCCAATAGCAAATGAATCAATCCCAGACTATTATGAATTATTATTACTTCTGTGTATATAGCAATAAAAACTTATGGGCATGACTGTTGTCTTCTCATTTCCCATCTGCGTCTTGTGTCAGTGAGCTGTACCAGTGACCTTTTCTATGACCATGGCCATTCCTTGTTTGTACTGCAATTTCCCCACTTGTGCAGTGAAAATAATGACAACTTTCTTTCCAAGGGCATAGGACGACATGAAAATGAATAATGTTGCATGGGTTCTAATTCAAAGTCCACTGAAGTAGCTGAGAATCTTTCAGCTGAATTCAACATGCACTCAATCAGGTGCTATAAAGGCCAAATCATTCTATTACAGAACAAATCTCACGATTAATTTAGCCCCATTTGTGAGGCAGCAAATCATTTAGCAATCAACCCTAATTTCTACAAACAGATTTGTTTATTCATTTATTCATCGTTCATTTTTCATTCCATAATTTTCAGCCTTTGGCAGGTTCCCAGTAAAATTATTCAGTGCTTATTGCCCAGAATGCTGTTCTGTGATTGCCCATCTGAATCATATGGCAAGGGTTTTAATCTGCCCAGTGGAATGACTGAAAGAGAAGAATAATGAATTGGGATATGTTTTGGGTTTTTTTTCTTTTTATTTTTTCCAACCAATAAACCCCCTAAAAGTTTTCAGTCTGGTGTGCAGATCACTGGACAAATTTAATTTACACAGATTATTGTGTCAAATGTCCAAATGTGACCTTTCGCTGTGCCCTTTCTTGGAACTTTTCAAATTAGGCAGTGGCCTATAGGCTATGTCCGTTCTGGTAAATTAGATGTTTCTGGTAGTGTTGTTTGACAGTGAGGCCAACAGGCAAAGATCAGCCCACATTTAGACAAGTAACATTTCTTACTGTCCAAAACAGATTTGCTGTATGCAAAGTGCCAACTGAGATCAGTTTCTTGCCCATGAAAACTTCCAGGCTATTCCGGGACTTGTTTGTAAAAGTGCAAGTCAGCCCAGGACAAAGCTACGCAAGGAAAAACTTTTACAAATAAACAGCTTAAAAGTTTCAAACCCCAGAATATGGGAATAGTCTTTGACAACCAAAACCTCTGAGGCCAGCAGAATGCAGACTGAAAACTGTGCCTTTAGATGAATACACAGTTTTAATGAAGATCAGTTTTAATGAAGGTGGTGGGTCCATGCAACTTCAGGCATATAATTTGTTCATCTGTCATCTTCAGTCTCAGCTGTCTCTGTTTGTAGCTAATGGAGAAAAACATATGCCTCCAGAGACTCGTGTGGAGAAACTGCACATTGTGAAGAGGTTTGGTGCCTTTAAATAGTTGTAAGCCATGAATAGTTTGATCATATGAGATTTGGAAAATTTTACACTTCCTTTAATACATTAAAATGTCTCTCATTCAGGTTTTCTTCTATTTCTCCCCCCGCCCCCCCCAACCCTATCCATCTACTTGCAATTCCTGACTTTATAAAATAAATTGTATTTGAAAAGAGTAAAAATGTACACCTGAAATTATTTAACCATATATATAACGAAGACATAAGACCAAATCTCATGGCAAGAATAGCAAAACATTGGTGCAGTTTGCCTGGGGAAGCTGTGAAATCTCAAGCATGGGAGGATTTTAAGAACAGACTATACAAACATCTACCTGAAAGGCACTGTCTGAGCTGATATTTCTCTGGGGCAAAGGAATGGACCAGAAGACCTATTGAGACCCTGATTATCTCATTATCTAGGAGCCTAGGGTTTTATAGATTTACAGTTGTTAAAATCTTATGACCGGAATTTCATGTCACCCTCCTGGAAAATAGGCAATCAGATAAAAGTAGAGGTAATCAAATTAGAGGTTTCAATTTTGATAAATGTATACTTAAACCTATTTTGTCAAAATACAAAATGTCAGTGATTATTTTAATGGACATTTTGCATAATGTAATCCTTTCAAACAAAATTGTTTAATAATTATATGCCCTTCTCCAGTGATTTTTATGTTAAGATCTAACAGTGAATGAAAGAAATATTTTATCTACAGGTGTTAACATCATATTATTTTATAGAGAGGGAAACAGAGGCAATGAGAAAAAAAAACTAGTTTTGAAAACCCTGTGAATCCCGTAAAGCCACAATTTTGCCCATGTTTCCAAGCATTAAGTGCCTGTTTGTACTTGTGTTTGATGTCAATAATCTGAATCAGTTAATTACTTTGAATACAAATTTTGAAACCCATGTGGAGCAACATGTGGAGCCCTATGTTCCATGAATATGTATAAAACAAAAAATTTGGAGATCCAAATATCATCATGGGAGAATGAGGCCTGTGGACCTGAGGAATACATACAGTTTGTATTCGCTGACATAAATTAAATCCCTTTCAAAGAGAGCTTAAAAATCAGTTCCTGGCCTTTGTGATTCAGCAGCAAAGACTCAGAACATTGACCCTGATTATGTCCTATTTTAACCAGAAGATGCACTACCTCTCACATTTGATTAATTCAGTAACATGTCACCTCAGTAATGGCTCCCATCTTCCAATTTAAACTCTTTGCAGTGTAATCTACTAAAACCATTATCTTCTACTGGAGTAAAATCCTTTGTTGTTATTCATTTTTGGAGCTCTGCAGAGTTCAAAAGAAGGAGGACTACATGTGACCTTCAAGACGGAAAGTCTCATTGGATTTACCACCTGCTCCATTGATGGTCAACAGAACAACTTTTAAGGTGTTCAGAATGTATTTTGGTAGTGAGTATAGTTTTAGCAGAAATTTAATCAACTTGCCCCTGTTAAATATTTATCCAATTATGCAAGTGACAAGCGAAAAATGAATGAATCCCTTTTAACATAATATAAAATAGCACATAGCAGAAGGGAATTTTATCATTAAAGATATAATGAGATCATGAACACCTCCAAAGGGGTGAGTTAATCAAATAAGGCCATAATATGACAAGCAGCCTGTCAGAAGAAATTCTATTTGCTGCAGCATGCGAGTTGCATTTAAGTTAATAATTGAGTCGTGTAACCATTCTACCAACCTTGTTAGAGGATGTCACGCTCAGCTTCGTTGATGAAGGAGGACAAAAGCAGATCGTATGAAAGGGGAATTCCAAGAGCTGATATTGACAGTGGGCGTAATTACAGGAATTGCTGACAGTTACAGATACAGACCTTTCCCCCAGGCACATAATGTGTATTCCAAAATAATAATAACCCCCACGCACTAAGTACAGATATACGTACACTTGAAGAACTAGCTGTATAGAGAGAACACTCTGAAGCATACGCTGGAGGAGACTCAAGGTATTTATTTTCCGTTTGAAAAGGAAGAGTTTAAGGCCATATCCTTAGCAGGTCCACAACCTTACAGCTCCATTGACTTCAGCTGAACTCTGATGATTTACACAGGCTAATGCTTTGTCTCACAGTATGTAATCTTTTCCTATTAATGTTTACCTGCTGTGCCATAATGACTACAAAACGCCCAACAATAGCTAGACAGTGGGTGTGCTGTGACTGCCACTTACTACATGAATCATAATCATGCTACTGGTACCTTGCGTTTCCTCCACTTATTTGTCATATCCATATGGTGTCCCTCCTACATAGACTATATGTAGACACTGTCTACAAGTGCAGTTCTCATCCTACATTGGGAATGAAAATAGTATTGCAATAGCAATAAGCAAAAATTAGCATCTGATTCCTAATAGTAACAAAACATAAAGTAATATAGAAGCTCTCTGCCTCCAGGAGCTCAAGGTGCTTGGACTACTTTGTAAGAGGTGTTTTGTGGATGAAATATAAGGTACTAAAAGATCAAAGGATTAGCTTGTGATTAAACTATTGGCAGATCTTCTTCCAGCTGTAAAAGAAAACAATAAATGATGAGGAAATTCATATCATTATTAAGCACTACTTCACTACAAGTACTAAAAGTTACCAAGTCTAAAGCTGTACAGAAGCTGTCATAATAAATCCTGATTCCTGGCAAAATTCATTAAAATTCATATTTTGTGGACTCTCTGAAAAAGAACTAAATAACTGCTGACACAGTTTGCTAGCTTTGGATAAGTTTGTCTTTTGAAAAATTCAAGAATTCAAAACACAGCTCATGCAGAAGGAACTCTCGCAGATTTAAGTTTAAAATCATGTTCACTTGTCTACAATGACCTATCTTACTGACCATCCTGCTGACCATTTTACTGACCATCTTACTGACCTTGTGATCTTCATATAAGAACAGAAGACATGAGAATGCCACCTCTGAACCTTGTTTATCTGAAACACAGCTTCATCTAAAACCAATCATTTTCCAGGAACTGGGATGTAACAGTCATATTGTATCTGAAATGGCTTAAAGAAGAAAATACTGTCATAGCACTGGGCAGAAATAATGCTGGCAACCATAACATAGACATACAGATATATATATATTATAGGGGGGAAAGAAAAAAAAAAAAAAGAAAAAAGAAAAAAAAAAAAAAATCAATGTTCTACATTGGATTTCAGATGATCCCTATATAAGATTGTCTTTACCACTTGTCTTGTGATTCTACCATAAACCCATAATTCACTATTTGTTCCTAGTTTACTGAGCCTTGCAACATTTTATTTGTGAATCAATTTCCACCTGTCAGTTCAGAACAACCGTGCTTCACTTCCACCTTCCTTTGTGTCTATCTATTCATAGTACCTTTAATATAAAGAAAACCTCTTTTATGAGTTACTGCTATGCCTGCTGCAATGGGACACTCACCTTGGTTGAAGAAGCAGGCACAGTTTATTACAAACAACATCAAAATGTCCTGACCTCCCTGAATACCTAGTAAAAAGTGTTTGCAGAACACCTACAATACTGTCCCCAAAGAGGAGGACCCCTGTCTTTGGTCAGGTGGAGCTAACAGCTGCACAGCATTTCTGCTTCAACTCCTCACTAATTTTGCTGATTTTATTTCATTAGTAAAATATACATTAAACCAACCTGGGGGATTAAGTAGTTGCCGTGTGCAAATAGGTCTTTTGTAGCCTTCAGGAAAAGCAAACAGGTTCCCAGAGGAATATTAAGTAGCATCCAGTGAAATGACATAGCAGATGAAATGATGGACTTGAGGAAGATGGCTATGCATTAAAATGCATCTCCTGTGGCTAGGCACTTAAGATGCTAAAACAAGCTTCTGCAAGTTCAGGCTAGAAAAGATGCCACAAAGAGGCAGCGGTTTTAGTCTCAGAAACTGGCTGAATTATCCTAGGGTCATGAAACCCCCAGGTGTGGGAGGTAGGTGCAAACCATATAGAAAAAAAAGTATAGAAAACCATAAACCACAATAAAAAGACTTTGTCATCTAAATCAATAAAGTCTAAAGCAGGACCTCAGCACCTACTTGCTCAGACTGCACAAGTTCTCAAGTATAGCTGTCCAAGCAACTCAGGCTGCGATCTGAATCTTAGCCGAGTTCAATTTAGGCCTCCAGATGTAGGTGTCTGTACGTGGGGTAGATTTCTAAGCTGTTTTTCTAGTTGGTGGAGAGAGGTAATACAATCCCAATGGCATTTAGGGCACAATTCAGATGAGTAGGCAATTCATAATAGAGATTCGTGGCAGGGAGC
>NW_009204657.1:20018-28886 GCF_000690835.1 Fulmarus glacialis
GAACGACTGCTCCAGCAAGCTCTCCGCTGACTATAACATCCAGCACAGAAGTAGACACTTATATACAGGCACCTAATTGTGGATATTTTAACCAAAATCTAAATCCTACTGACTGGGGTTTATGGGGTGGGGTTTTGGGGTGGGGTTTATTTTCATTTCAAAAATGAGTATTGCGTGTAGGCTTCTCCAGACTAAGGAAGCCCATTAGAGAAGCTTTTGAGAACAATTCTCTCAAAATTACTTAGTCTTTTAAGTTGGCTGAGTCTTGCCCATAGTAAAATCCTTCAATCATGAGGCTGTCAAAGTCAGAAGCACCATTCCCGATGAGCAGGACCAACTCACACAGATTCTCCTATCAAATACTAGGGCAGGATAGCCATATATCAAAAAAGGATGTCAAAATAGGGTATCAAATCCTATCAGATGCTCATCAAATTATTCCCCATGCCAAATCTCAGTGCAATTGCTACAAGCACACCCCCTATTTTAGTCATAAACTAAGATTTCGATGGCTAGTGAAGCTGCCTATGAACTTGCATATTCAGTAGGCATTCTGGCAGAGTACTACAGCATGCCGACACAGAAGGATAAACAGCAGAGCTATAAATAAGCGGGACCCTGCTTCCAAGAAACACTAACACCTACACAGCTCACTATCTGTAATTTAACAGAGTACTGAAAGACCAAGTTTTTCGTACTCATCTTCAGACTGTTCGGGGAGACAGTACAACTGGAAGTGAACCAAAAGGAAAAGAAACTCTCATGACCAAATAAACAAACATAAAAGAAATAGAATAGAGAATATGTGGCTTAGGGAGATTTAAATTAATTATCTTATGGTGGAGCTGTAGAAAAGACAATTGGTTATTTCCAGCATGCTTCCTTTGCAGTCAATATATAAGAAACAAGGCATTTTGGTCACATTTTCTGCAAGTCACGTGTTGTCAGAGCTCTGAGTTTTTGCCTGTATTTAAATCAGATGAATTGTAGTTTTTGTAGATTATTCCTGTATTTCAACTCCTCTTTCCTTGCTTATTCGTTTATTTCCTTGTAGGTAGAAACTTCTTCAGAACAAACTTTTGAAAGAGATCTGAAGACAGGACTTTGAAACTTGGGCAGTCTGGATCACTTTGAGCTGTATATTTCCACCTGATGTCCCTCAAAGTATTCTAAATGCTGCAGAAGGTGAGGGGCAGAGGTAGAAGGATGCAATTTTTTATGTATCATTAACTTCTCCTTCCTGAGTTGAAACCCATCGCCTCTGTCATTTCAATAATGTTGCTAACAGCAGAGAGATTTTTTTCCCTGTGTTGTATTTGAAGAAGCAAAATTGCAATTCTAGTCCTGATGCCATTGTGCTGCTTTGAAGAACTGTGGTAGATAGGGCTATTGTAACAGAATTACAATTCTGTAGGTATAATACTGTCTGAACCACAAGCCTGCATAAGTATCTATCATCTCACACAATAACTGAATGTTATTCATTAGACACAGATCTTGCATAAATCCTTAACACCTATAAAACAGATTTTTGGGGTTTTATAAGTTTTTTGTAAAACATCTGGTTGAGTTCTAGAAAAGGAAAATTCCAGATTTTTTTCTGGTACTTTAGAATTCTTTATGGAAAAGAGAAAATACAATGCTTATCTTTAAAAGATTCAGGGAAATGTAACAGATGTACAGATTTAGCTGAAGTCACATTCTCACAAAAGTTGTGGAATAAATAACTCAAAAGTTTGTAAGCATCCAGAGGATAACAAGAGAAGAGCAACAGCCAATTTACATTCATCAAAAACAAGTCATGTCAAACTAATCTAATTCTTACTGTGACGAGGTAACTGGCTTTGTGCATAAGGGAGAAACAGGATATGTCATATACTTTGACTTTAGCAAAGCTTTGACACTGTCTTACATGAAGGACTTAGAAAAAAAAGTTCGAGAAACATTATCTAGGTGAAACTCCAAAGTGCAGGATTACATAGCTACTGTCAAAACATCAACAGTAGGCAGCTACCCCCACTCAATACAGTTGGGTATTTAGGATTCTGTCTAACATCTGATACCATTCATAATTTCATAAACAGTTTGAATGAAAGAATAAAAAACATATTTATTACAGCCACAGAGAGCACCAGGGTGAGCGTCTGCAAACACGGTGGGGAAGAGGACTAGAATTCAAAATAATTGGAGACAAGTGGAGAAAAAGTACAGTGCCATTCAGGAAGGACAAATGTAAAGTGAAACTCTTGGAAATACAGAATTGCACAAATACTAAAATGGATTTCTGGCCTGGCTGCAGTGTTGCGGAATGGGATCTGAGTAATATCCCATTACAGCCTAATAAGATTCACAGCTGAACTTGAGTCAAAAGCGTTGTGGTTGTGCATAGAAAGCACAATGATTTGGAAGGATGGGGACCATTTGTAAAGGATCCTCAAAAAAGAATGAAACCGATTTGGTCAGGTGTAGAAAACATGACCTAGGAGAAAAGTTTAAAGAAATTAAGATCATTTAATCTAGAGAAAAGAAAAATTGAGGGAAAATGTGGAAATGGTCTTCAACGGTAAAAAGTAGCCAGAGGAAAGAAATAAACTCTTTTTGTGTCTACTGTTGTTAGGCCAAGCAGTAATAAAGCAAAGAAGATTAAAATCTAACGTCAGGAAATGTTTTCATCACTGCAGATTTTTAGGAAAAATTGGACTAGCATTTGTCACAAGTGACATAGCTGACCCTGTCTTTATGAAAGGAGACAGACTCCATGACCTCTTGGTGTCCCTTTTGGCCACATTTTCTTTGATTTCTTCAAGAAAAAAAACATAGTTCTGTCTCCGAAAGACACACCTATCCTTAACTGAAGCACAAATACACTGAAAGTAATAACTGTATCTCTTCAAGTTTCACAAAATACACAGGAGCAACCGCTGTAAAGTAAAACACTTGATGAGATAGGAGTCATGCCACCCATCTGAGAATTGTGAATGGAAACAGAGAATCACAAATTAAACATTGTTAATGTGGAAATTGGCCCTTTTTATGAAGAAAAAAAAAAGTATTAGAGAAGTACAACATGAAAACCCTACCAATTTGATTTGATTAATTACATTAAGTCACGGATGTATCGCATTTACTGACCTCTTTCTGTAAGACCCTGACACCTGAGAATGGGGCAAGGGAGAGTTAGCGTTCTTCTCTCTATAATCCTGAGAGACGCAATAGTGACTCAGGAGGGAAAGGTTCATATAACACATGGAGCTAATCTGCTTTCATTGTTATTGCCGTGTCTGCTGGAAATCCTCTTTGGAAGAATATAATATACAACCACAGGTCTGGCTCTATAACTTTCCAAAACATGTTGGCTTCTCATCAGCTAGAATGAATTATTCCAAAACTACTGCCCTTGGCAGCTGTGATGCCCTTCACTCCCAGGGGCAAAGAAAACATCAAAGCAAGCATGTCTTGACTGAAAATTCAGATAGATTCAAGAATGGAAGGAAGAGGCTGCAAAATTGCTCATGTCTCTTCCTCCACCTCAATATTAGCCAAATTCCCAAAAGCAGGCACCCCCCCACCCCCAGAAAAAAAAAAAAAAAAAAAAAAAAAAAGATAACAAATCAAAAAACCAGAACAAGTTATATCCTCACAAAAGCAGTGATTGTAGGGGAGTATCATGCAGGCAGTCCAGTCCTGTTTTGTACCATACTTGAGTGATAGTGTAGATTGAGATGTACAACTTCCTCTGATCCAAATGACCCTATGATATGCTCAAACAGCAAGGATTTGCAAGTTACACACTTCAGTCCAACTTCACGCTAGGCTTCTCATACAGTCAATGGAAAAACCAGGCACCTCTGGAGGTTGAGTCATCTACCCTGCCTTAGACTTCCATCTTAAAGTGTGGTGAATCACTCTCTGGAAATGTTCATTTAGTTTTCTGTTCTATAGGTGGAGAATACAGTGACTAGCTCAGACTCAGGTGCTTAAGGTATGGCAACTGTATCCCTCCAAGAGCTTGAGGCACTCAAGGCAAAAAAAAAAGTTGGATCTGCATGGATTAGCGTGTACAGCTCATTTTAGAGCATAAAGCAGAGAGTGTAAGTATAAGTGCCAGTTATCATCGGCCTGATATAGAATTGCATTGCCAAAATTGAAAATATTGCAATGTGAAGGAATCATCTCACAGGATTTTAGAGACTTAGTACACTTACACTTTAAATATCCAACTTTGACAGTAGTTGGAATAATCAAATAATAGCAGAAACAGAATTCCAATAAAAATTATGTTTAAGAATTCCCATATCAACCGCATTAAATATTTAAATGCACTGGTAGTTTTTCAAAATTTAAACAGTCCTTCAAAGAATTGGAATTTTATTGCTCTACTTTTTAACCAGTGTGTCAGTTCAATAGAGAAGATTCCCCGAGATGCCCATTGCAGCTTTGTCTTGGGGATTAATTAAAATTTGATGAGGCATTCTTATGACAATCAGGCTTTCAAAAATGAATTTTAAGGACGCACTAGAACCATAATAGTATTAGGGCTAAACAGGTGTGTGAAGTCTTTGCAAAATGTGAGGATTACACATATTATATATCCATATGGTCAGATTCACTTCTTAGTTATGCCCGAGTAAATTTTTTACTTCATTGCAATGATTAATTAAATTCAATATTCCGTGGTGTAAATTGGAATAATATTCTGCCCTTCCTTAAATCTATTACTTTAATATTGGAGTTAAGTTATAAGTAACTTAAGTTATAAGCAGAATTTATCCCGTAGACATTCATTGTTCTAAAGAAAGGTGTTAGCAAAGTTGGTAGGGTCTTTGATGGAAGATGGGAGCCCAAGGTTTGTTAAACATGACAGATTTCTACCTTTTCACTTTCATATAATGTTGTTTCATTAAAAATGAAATGTTTCATAGAAGAAGAGTGGTTATGGTGGGAGTGGTGTCAGGATTTGTGGTGGAACTTCTGCTTGAGTCCAACCTCAGTGCATTAACTTCTCACTAGATTTTATGATAAACAATTGTTTGGAGGAAAAAAGTGGGTTTGAAGGGTTGGTGGATTCATCTCCTGAGTTTAGCCACACAAACAAGTTAGTCGGCAAAACTAGCAGGGCAGAGATTTCCAAAAACATGAAGAGGGGAAAGGAGAGGTGGAAAAGGGTAATATGGGGCACGAATAACCTCCTAAAGCAGACGAGGCATGAGTGGCAGCAGCAGTCCATACAGCAGAGCTGCCATGAAACATTTTGTGTCCTGGTCTCCTTTCCTGATGATTTAGTGACAACAAATGTGGTTTAACTTTCAGATAACTGTCCTTGGAAAAGAATGAGTGCTGAGGATAGGAAAGATGCTGGACTCCCTTCAAACGGTAATTAAACAATAACTTGATTATCACTGTAAATCTAAGAATATAAGAAGGGCCACATTGGCTCAGGCCAAATGCCTGCCCAGCATGCTACCTGGTCTCCAACAGCATCCAAAACCAGATGGATAGGAAAAGTAAAATCAAATTGAAGCCTTTTTTCCTCAGAATGGTCTCCCAGCCTCTTGTGAGCTGCTGCTTTGCTGCTCCTTGAGCTGAATATATTGTCTTTCATTTAACAGTCCTGGACTGATTTGCTTTCCATTAATGAATATTACCAATCACTTTTAAATGCATGCAAAGTTTAAACATCCACAATGTCCATAGTAAATAGGTGCAAAGCTTAGCCACAGTAGTAAAACAGTTATCATTTAACAGCCCTATGTCAGAGTTGCCAATAACAATCACGTAGTCGTCAGGTTTAATATGGAAGGCAGGGTATAGAAAATCAGCTTCACACTCCACCAGGTTTTGAACAGATACTAGGACAAAGACAATTTGCACCTTGGGGGAGTGTGCTAAATCAGCGTGTGCTAGGAGTCCAACTAAAGCAGCACTTTGCTCTAAAATTCAGAAACCCCAGTGAAAAACTCTGTAAAGACCCACTGTTTCGTAGTAGGTACAATTTCAAACTGCAGTACTTTGAAGGTCAGCCTGAGCTTCATTGCCAGCTCCTAGTGCTAACCACTTCAAAAACTAGCTGGGGTCTGTCTAAAGGCGATGAACTGCGTGCGGGACAGACATATCCTCAGGCGGAGGAAACCAAGGTTAGATTTGGGCCATCGCTCTTACATTGTAAACTCTGGTCTACTGACAACTGGAACCAAAAGCATTCATTTGTTTCAGTTAAATCACCAAAAAAATATAAGAAAAGGTAATAATGCACATATATCGCTGACCCAAGTCCCATTCATTTTGGCAACATAAAAGCAAAAGGCTTAAAACGTATTAATCTGTGATTCTCTGGCACTTCTAGAGTGCCTGAAACATCCATTCTTAGGAGCATGAAGTTGTCGATGACTGATCTATGTCTTGTCGATTCTGAATCAGAAATAATGATACAACTAGGTTGGCGCAAATCTTTTTTTTTTTTTTCCTCCTCTCCTTTGGAACCAATTACCAAAGTAACTCTGAAACAGCTAATGTGATATACAGTCTTTCCAATCAGCAGATTTTCCAGGAGCATCAATCAGTCAACTGTCTACAGCTCTGAGATGGAGCTTAACTCTCTCTAAATGAATAAAAAGAAACCATCTGGAAGACACTTTCCTCCTGAGCAAGAAGTAAAGAGGTGCTGACTGTTAGCTAGTGTCATTGCAGAGCATTTGTGCAATGCCAAGAGCAATGGAGGTCATTTCACATATTCACCTGTGTACTTGCAGCCCCTAATTTGAATTTCACTATGATCTTTGTCTCCTGTCTCCTTTGCTGGATTGGAAGTCCTACCTCGAGGAGTGGCAGAAGCGTGGTGCGGAGGACTCAGCTGAGATGCCGGGAGGCCACTTCATGGCAAATCCCAGCTCTGTCCATTCCTGAGCTGTAGGGAAGCCACCGCGGGATCCTCCCAAACCAGCTCAGGGCAGACCAGTGAGCCCTGAAAGCAAGAAATAAGGGAGGGGAGATGGAACAAGGGTGACAGGACATGAATAACAATAATGCAGAAGACAGAGCCTAATTTCTAGATGCCAGAGTGACAGATGTAAAATACGTACCTAGGCAGGCAGACAGGCAGATAGGGTCTGTTCACCTGCTAGTCCATCACAAAATAAGGCTGCACTAATGGGAAAGAAACTTTCTCTGAAACAGTTTCTCGTGCCTCTTGCCTCCAGGGTGCAAAAGCAGCTGGGAAACTCTCAGCACCCTCTTTTGAGGAAGAGGGGCAACTGAGCAAAAGCTTTTGCAGGTTTTCCAAGGAAACTGAAAATATACCAAACTACCACCAACTATGTGTTCCCACAACGTTTAGTTTTATTGCCCTCATATAAACGTACATGTTTTCATAGGTGGTTTTTTCAGGCATCTTCTAGAGAAAATGTATTCTTCTATCAAAACATGCCAGAAATGAATTTGCTTTCACACAGTTCTAGCAAGAAGCTAATTTTGCTTTGAGTGAGTATGTTCAACTAAAAATTAATCGTCACTGCATGCAAAGCAGTAGAAAAGAGGTGAGACTTTCACTGTAAAAGCTCCTGAAGGTAACATAAAATGGACAAATGTTCCTATTAGGCTTATCACACTTGGAAGATTTCAGACAGTCAGCAGAGATTGATTTCCTCTTGGCACTTAGCCTGGACATTTAGATGGACATTTAAAAGGATTCGCAATTGAGACAGTTTTAAGACTCCTCAAAAAAAAAGTATATAATTTTAGGTGGATCTGTTTCTAAACCAAGAAGTTGATTGAGCAGTTTTATTGGACTATCCTCTATATCCATAGAAGCTTCTCATATGAAAGTCATGTAAGTGACGTTGTAGCTAGCTGTCCCTCTTTTTGATATTTTCCTCTTATTTATGTGTACTGCAGTAGGCACACTTCGAAATCATATTCTACATTTTAGCTATCTTTCACTTTCTGTTACAAAATAATGTAGAATCTACCCATGGTAGGAAGGAAATAATTAGTCTAAATTGCCTCCTTAAAATGAGAACAATCAACATTTTTCCCTAAGGAAAAAAAAAGTCATCCCTGCCTAGAGAGTAGGATGCAGGCAGAATGCTATAATGTTCCATTTAAACACATCCCACTACCCAAAATGATGCACAGGTCTTAAAAAACCTCCCAGGTGTAAGTCAGGTTGGTTTCTGAGGCCAGAAAGATCTGGGTTTTTTTGCTACAGCCTAGCCTCATCTATGGAGGGCCAAACTCCCAATTTGCCTTTGAACCTCAGTGAACCCAAGGGCTTTTGCTGATCCTCTGCTCCAACACCAACCACAGTTTTAGGAACATACACTTTTAAAAAATACATTCTTCTTATACTCTTTGCCTTTTCTTCTTAGAGGAGATGTTTCTTCAACACAGCAGGTTGGGAAGTATTACCCTTCATTGTTTTCTAGATCACTGTTTAGCTAACTTTCATGAACGCTCAGTTAAATGGATTTGCTAAACATGAATCTCCAGTCGCTAAAAGTTTTTTTTCCATGAGGAGGTGTTTTGCTTTTTCCTGAAGGGTTTTGCTCACTGCTGTTAAAATGTACCTCAGGAGTAAAGATTGACATAGTTTCCAGCAGATAGATGCATAATTAGAAACACTGACCCGACCAATATCTTCTACAGTGTTTTAGAGGGAACGGCCACATCTGATTTATACCCATAGTTTTTTGGTTATCACTAGGATAAATTTTTTTTGCCAAGAACTCACCCACTCTGTGATTTTCCTCCATGATGTTTAACCAAGAACTTTTTCCATAGGGCTGTAAATGAATTTTTTTGCCAAGAACTCACCCACGCTGTGATTTTCCTCCATGATGTTTAACAAGAACTTTTTCCATAGGGCTGTAAATG
>NW_009204658.1:0-34896 GCF_000690835.1 Fulmarus glacialis
CTCAAGAGGTTCACACGGGCCCACTTCTCTCCCATCAGCCCGTTTCTCCAGACTGTTGAGGTCTCGCTAGACGGCAACACAACTCTCTGGAGTATCAACCACTTCTCCCAGTTTGGTGTCATCTGCAAACTTGCTGAGGGTACACTCTGCCCCATCATCCAGATGATTAATGAAGATATTAAACAAGACTGGACCCAGTATTGACCCCTGGGGTACACCGCTAGTTACTGGCCCCTACTAGACTTTATGCTGCTGATGACCACCCTCTGGGTCTGGCCATCCAGACAGTTTTCAATCCACCTCACTGTCTGCTCATCCAGCCCATTTACTTGCTCTGAAAACCTGTGTGACATTTATGGAAAGTGCTATATAAAAGCCAGGCATTGTTATTAAATCTCACCCTTAGTCAGCAAAACACTTAAACATGTGCTTAAGATTTATGGTAAGCTTAAAACGCATTGGGACCCAAATGCCTGATTAAGTGTCGTGCCGAAGCGAGAGGGATTGCTGAGCAGCGGTAACACGCTCCTAAGTCACCTATTGCACTTAATGCTTTTACGTTAACAAAGAGCAACCTGGAACAAAGCTGGATTTCACTGCCGAGATGCTCTGCAGGGGGGACTTGGGACTGAAGTGCCCACCTGCAGCCCAGTCCTAAAATCACCGTTGTCCTCCTCAGCAGGGAGATTTTACCACTAAAGGACAAGGCAAATACAACTCCTCCTGCTGCAACAGTCCGGGCTGACCCCAAAGAGCAAGGAGAAAGCCAGCCTCAGTGGCAGATAGGCAGAAAGCCCTCTAAGCTTTAAAGGAGGCTTTTGCTCCAAGTTCTTTGGAGGAGATTCTCTCCGTTGATTTATTACGGAAGGAGCACAGGACCATCAGCTTCCTAACTTTGAACCGGTCTTGGAGTTACAGAAGCAGCAGAAAAATCTTAATTTTAAAAGATGCCCAAACTTGCCTTTTTGGTCTTGAAAAGTTTGTAACGTTCTGAAGCCAAAGCTTCTCTGCAACTTCAATAATTGCAAATGGATTAAAAAATAAGATTCTCACTTAATGACCAACATTTGGGAGCTGGAATTTGAAGGGAAAAATTAAATTGCATGGTCTTTGTGATAAAATTGACAGATTTGAGAACACAGTAACTCATATAGCCTGAAAAACTTTACAGCTGGATGATGTAGAAGTCTCTTGCTTATAATAATTTTTAAAACGTCTGTTCTTGCTAAAGACTGTTTCTAAAATAGTCTGTATTGGGAGCTGATCCGTTTTATGCTTTAATTCAAACAGCATGCTGCTTTGATTTATATTTTTATGAATGCATAAAAGAAATATGTCTGTGTACTTACATAATATGTCTGTGAGTCCCACTGAAAAAAATACCTGAGCACTCCACAATCTTCCAGAATTTATCTGTCTGGGAAAGGGCAGTCCAGGCTCTCTCACTCGTGTCAAAGACTGATTTTATTTTGTTGCTTTGTTTTTTTTTAATCCATTCATTTGAATATTTCTTTGAACTCATTTGTTTCAGAGATCCTGAGCAGATCCCTGCAGCACAACGAAATCAGGCAAGCAGGGTCTGGTCGTGCAAATCAGCATGCAGGGTTTGGCCCCAAACCATTAAAAAAAAATTGCCCTTTAATGATAAAGGAGACAACAAGTTACACTGAAGTGCTTTCAATGCAAATTCACCTTTACACCAAATAAGAAGAGTCATCTTGAACAGCTGAAGAAATGAAAGCAAAAGAGGAATTTTTACATTAAACTTTGGCCTACTTTCATATATGTGTGTGTCTCAAAAAGAAAGAAATCCAATAAATAAATGCATGGAAGCATTTGACGGTGCCATTGCTTAGTGAGGACTACAGAGTCAGCAGGTTGACTTCGGACCCTGCCCTGCACAGAGGGTGTAGCAGTTTACTCTTTCTAAAATGTTTCATTCTAGATTTCAAGATGAAAATGCTCCATTCCTATAAAATAAAATAAAATAAAATAAAAATAAAATGAAATAAAGAGAAAAGCAGGGTACTAAAAACCCAGAGTATATAACATTCAGTAGGTTGGACAGCTTTCATCGATCTGCCAAAATACTCAGGAATATCTCTTCTCCACCCCAACCTGCATCATCAGATCTGTTAAAAAAAATCAGATGCCCCCAAAAATTTCCTGTTCAGCATAAAAACCAGTCCCAAAAATGATTTTCCAGTGGTCTAACTGCTCCCCATTGAAGTCAAAAGGGTCCTGGATGGCCTTCCTGCACTGGACCCAAGAAACAGCTTCTCTTGATATAAAAGGGAGAAGGCCGATAGCAAAGCATGCAATGAACAGGACTTTTCCCTCTAAATATCCTTGTTGAAGTCTGAAGGTGCTCAAGTAGAGGGATCAGAATCTGGCTCCTGGTGAAGGGACAGCCCAGATCCTTTGGGTATAGAGAAGTGCTACAAGCTTAAAAAAAAAACCATCACGGCCGTCATGGTGCACCACACCTTCAGAAAACCAACGATCAATTTGTTTTCTTCTCCTTTCTCCCCTTCCTTCCCGGGCATTGACTCCGGACGATGCTCTCTGTGGTAGGAACTGCACACTCAGGCTCGCAAAGGACTGGAGGCAGCTGAAATGAGAGGTTCCCAGGACTGGCTCGGAAACACATGACTTGGAGAAAGCCTCACCTGGCTGCCAACCAGCTGTGGGAATTTCCTACCCAGCGTTACGGAGCATAAGCTCACACGTCAACCTCAGGCCCATAAAATATCCAGTAGAAATGACTTTGTCACGAATTGCATGTAATTGTTTTGGAGCTATCGAAATTGAGATCTACTGGTGTTTCCATAGCCTCTCCAACTATATCCAGCCTCTGGGACCACCACAGTTTCAAGTCTGCCAAACCGAGGATCTCCTTCCCCATGAGTGCATCGGATGGGATGCACAGAGCAGCACGGGCGGTACAGTTGAGCAAGGACTCGGCATGGAAGGACACATCCTATTTTGGAGCAGAATTAGGAAGCTGAAATAACCTGTTGCCCTGTGCTGAGCAAGACGAATGTGTCACGCTGAAGGAAACAGAAGCCCTGTGAAATAAACCCAAATATGCTCCAGCATGTTCCAGCACATGGGAACACCATGATGGGTGCTTGGCTTTATTCTCAGATTAATATGTCCAATTTATACGTGTGATGTCATTGCACAGAGCTGCAAACACTTATCCAAACTGACCCTGAGGCTGTTACTCCTTGCACCTACTGACAGCCAAGGAGGAGATGGCTGTAGATGTTTGGAGAAGGCCGAATGGAGATGGAGGAGATGAGAACAAGGGAGATGGGGAAACAGTAGGGCATCTCCACTCCCCATCCTGAGGTGGGATGGGAAGAGGAACGGGATCTGAATATCATGCAGAGGATTTTGCAAGAAGTAGATGTGGAAGTGGAGGGCAGCAGTCCTGGCAGGCATCTGAGCCTGACCCAGAAGAACGGCCTTTTAGTGCCAGTCTCTCTCCATGACTCTCTCCCCAATGATTATAGAAGAAACACAGGATGAAAATCCATGCACCTCGGTTCCTAAGACCAAAGGGGAGGAATCCTGGCTACATACCAGGACAGACAGCTTAGCAGTACCATAAAGTGATCCTTTCATCCACGAATCCCAGTGCAATAGGAACATCTAGTGTCCAAGGAAAAATTCTGCCTCTTTAAAATACCTCTTGAGAGCCCAGTGAAATAAACTCTCACCTCTTCCACAGCTGCATCTGCACAAACATGATCATTGAACATCCGAACATTCAAAGCTAGCTCACACAGGAGCAGTGAATGATCTGAAGACAAATATTAGCTCTATGCTAATATGGTCAAGGACAAAAGAAGGAACTTTTGGATAAGGTGCTACACTGAGACGTGGGCCTGCCTCCACCAACTTACTAACAGCACAGCTGAGATTATTGTTGTTCGTACTACAGTGACAACCAAAGCCCCACTGTCCTAGTTGTTTACAAATGAACGGGTGATTTTATGTCCCAAAGGTTTACCATTAAGTAACTTAAAGACAGGCTAAGGATGAATTATAACACCCAGTTGACAGTGGGAGAATCGAAGCACAGAGCATTTCAATACAGAGGGAAGATCCCACGGGAAATTTCTGATCAAGCTGTGACTGGACACAAATTTCTCTTAATTATCAACTTTACACCCAGAAATTCCTTACTCTCCTGGGAACAAACAGTTTTTCTCTTCATCAGGCTGTTTATGGAGATTAGCTTGACAGAGTGAGAGTGCTGGAAGGGAGATGTTCTATATAAGATGTCCAATGTATGAAGCCACAGCCTGAAATTATAAACAAGAAGAGAAAAAGGGATTAAGCTACTTAGGACTGTAAAGATAATTTGTGCTGTAAACTGGTATAGCAGGAACCATAGGTATAGCAGGAACCAACTAGCCTTAACAAAAGCAGGTGCAGAATGGCACACCTTTTCCATTGGCTAGGAAACAAGGCTTGAAGATTAAAATAGAAAAAACAACAAAAAAAAATCCAAATCCAAAATGATTCACACACTTCAAAAAAAAGTGAAAATCATTACCCTGTCATGTTTAAATGGGTAGTAGCATTGATGGCACCAGAGGCTTGAGTTTACAAACACATAGCATGTGACTTGGCAGGAGTCTTTCAGCCTGCGGGAAGATACTGAACAGATGGTCCCTCCAACATCCATGTGCACCTTTTTCTTCCTCCAGTTCTCTTCTTTCCTCCCTCCTGTACTTCCTTCTAAGAATTCTTGCCATGAATGGAAAAGAGGCACTAGATTCAGAAACTGATCCTTACCTGATACATCAAGGATTTGGCTGGGACTTGACACCTTCTGCACAAGGTAAGATGAGCCAAGGCACATCTGCAGCTCCAAGGCAATTGTACGTTCTTGCTTATCCCATCAAATGCAAATGTCTTAGTCTTCATCAAGAGGCATAAACGTATAAACAACATTTATAGGGTAAGAATATAAAAATGGATGATCATAGCAGCTGACCTGTTGAGAGCTCACAGCGTAACACCCTCAGATAGCTCCTTGGCTTGCTTTACCACCAGGCTGCAAGATCTGGCTCTTTCATTTCAGGAGGAAGAAGGGGAATCCGGACAGAAAAACATGGCATGAAATCCAGGGTCTGACTGTCATTTATTTCCACCCACAGTGCAGCAGGAAAAGGCTGGAATCTATTAAGTAGTTCAAAATTGAACAGGATCCAGTTGTCAGGCTGAACACTTGATGTGTATGGAAAAAAAAAAACTCACCACAGTATCACTTCTAGCAGTTATGAAAGCATAAAGATACACACATTATAAACGCAGTCTCCTGAAAAGCTTGCATTCAGACAGCATACTGATTAGCAAGTAGTAAGAGATCTATTACATTTAAAGTCAGTCTAACATGACCAAGGAACAGAAGGAAAACTGTTCTCCTTGTGGTCTATGGGATGGGATATGGGCTTTCTAACCAGGAAGAGGATGCTCAATTCTGGCTGGCATTGATATGCTGTAGGATTACCAAGGACAGAGCTGAAAATATTGGCTTGGCCAAGAGTGTCGAGAATTAGGCAGCTTCATGTGAAACCTGTCAGAGCTGCAAGTCCTCTAAAACCACAGGCTGGAAAAAAGATGACCAAGAGGTTTGGTGCATCCATCATCACTTGATGGCACTCTGATACCTTGATTCTCTCCTCCTATAAAACATCATTTCCAGTTCACAACTGTTTTAGCTAAAGGTAAAGGCTTGGCAAACAGTCGTACTAGAAATCAGGTGGTCTATTTAGGCAAATATGAATCTTGAGGCCTTCCCATGGTACATACCTATTTCTATACCTGTTACAACCTCTGTAGAATGCAATGATTTTTACACAAATCGATGAATGCCATGACATGACTTAAAACTGATACACCCCCCAGTATTCACCATGCAGTGTACCCAGCAAGCCCAGTCAAAAACTCAGCCAAAACCCTGTGTTAAATACGCATGATTAATACAGTGTATTAGAGAAAAAAATGCAAGCCTGCAGCGTGGTTTGCTTCTTACGCAGAAGTTACAAGGAAAAGAACAGAGGCAGCCCAAGAGGTTTATTTCCTAAAGGAGAATTCAAGTCCTGGAAACCGTTTCACTGAACACGGATTCCTTTTCCAGCCTCCGGCGTTCAGCAGCTTGGCAACACAGGGAGGGCTGAATGGAGATGCCGTCATGGAAGGGAGCCCCTGGCATTGCTGCGTACCTGCAATTACCGTCTCCTGTCTCTGTTTGCGTCCTTATGGCTGTAAACAACATTCACTGCCGTACAAAGCATCACATTAAAAACGTGCCATATGGAAGAAATCAGAACATTTCCGAGTAGGTCTTTCTTTCTCAAAAGGACTAAAGCAGTTCTCGCAGACATTATGCACTGAAGCACAACTGAAATACACGTTCATTGTCTCAACTAGAAGGAAAATGTGAAGCAGCAAGTGTTTTACAAGCCTATGATAAACACTACACAATGATGAAAAGCCTCATGAGCCTCACCGAGCATTAGAAGATGGTCCTGCTCCTAACCCTATGCTTCAGAGGCTTAAGTGCAGTTTGTGGCTTAGTCCTCCTTGCAAGCTGATCCTTAAAACTGTCAACAGTCTGGTGTCTCTGTTTTCACCACCTGTGAAATGCGGGGACCAGTAATTCACTCAGAGGGAGGTTCCAGTGGGTTCAACATCCATTTGTAGTATCCAGAACTGCTAGGTTTGCTCCCCTCATTACAAAAGTAGCTCCACACTAGGATGGGCACTTTTAACTTCAATTAGGACTCAAGATCACTTTTTTCAGGGTACTGAAGAGATGAGAAACAGTGATATTGCCATGTTATAGATAAGCAATTGAAACACCAAGAGGAAAGATCCTCATTATCAGCTGATACAAAGGGAGCATGCCCAAGGTGAGCATGAACTCCAAGAGAGAGGATCTGAATTAAATCCCAAGCAATATGCATGGCTGACAGCCTGTAACAGTGCCAGAAATGAAACCTGGTCAGACTAGGGGCAGGCCTTCCACCTCAAGTTTCCTTCTCCTCTCTGAAGCAGTCCCATCCCACCCAGCAGAGCAAATTTCCTCCTCCAGGAATCTCAAGCACTGTTTCCCCCTTCCATCCTGATAGAACCCAGCCCTCCAAAGCTTGCTCTTTGCTGCCAGCTCCTGAACAAATTCTCAAGCAGGGAAACCAGAGCCTATGCCCAAATCTACACCATCCGTTTGAGAGGCGAAAGCCCCATTGCTCTCCCTCTTCCTTACTACTGTCTCACTCCCACGAGCACCCTTACAGTTCAATGGTCACGTAAAAAGCTAGGGCAGGTCTAGCTCCGCAGGTTTTTCTCTAAGCTGCACCAAATGCACAGTGCTAAGCAGGAAAGCTGAGAGCAGCAGAGCACACAGCTAACACCCAGGCAGGCACCTTTTGGAAACCAGACAGCTTAAGGCTTAACTACGTATTAGGAGCCGCATCAGGCTGGTATGGTCAAGGTGCACCGCCTGCAATAGCTTATGATACCATCACCCGTTTGGCTCTCTTCAGCTCTTATTCCCCTCCTGAATGATCCCGGATCTAATTAAACTCTTAGGAAACAATTAAAAAACGCCAGAATCCTGAACTCAGACTTCTTAATTTTGGTGTTGAACTACTTTAACCCCTCTGCTGCCAAACCATAAAAGGGTTAAAATCCCCTGGTTTAAAATTAAACCACTTGACAGAAGCCAGGATGGACTTTTAAACCATTAAGCAAACACTTTTCCACTTCAAACAGGAGGCAGCCTGAATCCAGGGTGCTTGTTTTGTCTTCGGCATGCCCTGGCTCACACGCAGCTGGCCCCACGCGCTATATTTACCTTGACGAGGCAAAACGCTCGCCAGTGACAGCACGGGCTCACTGGGCTGGGATGAGCAAATGCGTGCTGCACCTCCATCACACGGAAAAGGCTGGTCGGCAAAGTCCAAGCCAGCACGCTTCGCACCAGGTCCACCATGGACAGCCCAAGCAGCCCCTCGAGGAGCCTCGTGCTGAGCTGCAAGTCGCAAACACGCGAGCCCGGGGCGGTAGGTAAGCCAAGGGGTGTTTACTCTGCAAAGCCCAGCTGTTAAACCTATGACTAGGACCATTACAAAATGATTTTTCCCTCTACCAGGCTGAGGTTTGACATTGCTCACACACAGCGAGCAGAGGCAAGGGATACTGCTGCCATGGTTTGTCATATTGAAAAGTAAATACAGCCAACTTCTCTCCCAAACACTCTTCCCAGAGGCAGGCTTCAACACTTGAAAGCAGCTTTGCTCCATTTCCTTCTGTGAAGAGCATACCAGTGGTTTCAAAGCACTGGCTTTGGAAACACAGACAGCTATTATGAGGCTTTGGTTAAATTAATTAATTGCCTGAAAAAAGCTCCTTACACCACTTCTCTGAGGACTGCAAAGTGCCATGCTTATTACCAGCGTTTCAATGATTCCACAGGAGATATTCAAACTCCTATGCAGAAATACACTTAAACTCCAGTCATTTCAGGCTCACTCATCACTGCCATGAACGCACATTGGATTACAAATATGATACAGTACAATCTAGTCCTGTTTTGCAGGAGCTGAAAAGCCTTCCCAAGTAAAACCTTTTTATTTTTTAGGTTAGAATCTCTTTTATTAGTTTTTTCCTCATGTCTCTTAATGACAAAGCCCCCCACTTTTCACATGGTAGTAAAAACCCTGCAAAGAACTAACAAACCGTGCATATAAAAGGCAAAAGTTACCCTAGAAGTACGTCTCTAAGCCTCATGTCGATAACAATTATGTCAGTGAAGAACGAAGCACAAGAATACTGTTCGGCAAACGTTATCTGCTGCATCTTCCCCCATGGAGCATTGGTCCAGATCTGCGACATTATTTGGAAAATAACGGCGCTTGGGTTTAAGGTAGAAGGGAACTTAGGAGGCTCTAAGCATTTTTGGCAATAACAGAAGCTGTATTATTACATAATAAGAGAAGTCTTGATCAGTAAAATCTTTATACTTCTGTACCAAGAGGCTGTTCAAATCGTGACGTGTCCAAGCAGTTCTTAGTCCACTCTCTTAAGAGCTGGAGCAGCTCCTGTGCCACAGTCTCCAGGACAGAGTACCAGCCACCATGTGCGCTGTGCTGACATTCACCCACTTCATTGTCCAGCTGAGGACAGCTGACATTCACATTGATGATATTCCACCAGTTAATATTTTCCCTTTTTTTTAATTAAAAAAGTCTATCCTAAAACCCAACCCTACAGGAAGTGCTACATTAAATTCTGTTCCACAGTATGACAAGGGGGTGGATACAGTATTCTTTACTGCAACTTCTCAGCCAAGTGAATACAAGAGAGAAGATCACTATTCCAAGATATTTAATAAGAAGAAATTACAGACCGAAAGTCCGCCGGGCACGTGAAATTTAGTTAATGCACAGCTCTAGAATGGGTCACTTCTTACAAACAATATTACAATTTTTTGCTTTAGTGTGGACCTTTTGTACAAACCACAAAATATTGAATCAGATGCAACAGCTAGTGCTAAAAACCACAATAAAATGTATGGCACAAAGAACGCTAAACTAAATGATGTGTAATTAGTATTTACTTTTGGCAATACTGGTTTGCACTCATTCAGTGTAGAGATTTGTTCCCAGTCAGCACCAGGTTCAGTTAACATACATTTTGTGCAAAGTGTACTTTTAAATTCATGAAATAATTAGTTGTGTAAACGTATCTTCCTTTCACAGTAAAACAACAGTGATTTGGGTATCGGAAACAAACAAGAGAACCCCAGACAATATTTTATTTCACTGTACATAGTGTATGTATATATAATCACCATATTCAGCAAGTAGGTAAAGTGCATGCCAGTAACAACTTGGACTGTAAATGAAGAACTTGCAGTGCAGAAGTACACTTTACTCCAATACTAACAAACTAATATGAAGTAATACAAAACAAGGTAGAGTAAGATCTTGAAAACACCATACTCTACTTGATTTACTGTACCTTTCTTTAAAAGATAGGCTGAATTACTCTGAAACAGGAAAATTTCACATCAACTATCAGTAGAATAAACAGTTCAAAGCTTCACTAGTTAAAAATATTGCACCAAAAGTGTTCTATTTGAAACCAATACAAGAAGAATTTTTTAATATAAAAACACTTAAAAAAAAAAAAGACATATTACAACAGCTACTTTGAACTAAAATAGCTGGTAAGCTGTAGGAATTGATGAAATGTGAGTTCTTTGCCACAGGCGATAGATACATGGATTACCTGGAATCTCTCCTATACAGTATCACAGTAAGTTAGGAGGGGAAAAGGTCTCCACTGTCCTATAGTCTCGATGGAGCCAATTGCAAACTCAACAAAACCTATTAGAAAACAATTGACCGTATTCCCCTTTATTTTAGAAATACAGGTCTACAAGAAGTCTTGAAATGCTTCACCACCCGTTAGTGCAAATAAATAAAAGCCACAAGATAGATGGATGTACCACGACTATTAAATGTTACACAGATGTCTACAGCTCCGACCAGAGGCCCCTCAGCCTGTGAATCTGGAGCAGACACACAAAAACCACATGATGTTCCACACAACTCATGAAGTTCCCATTTAGAGAGTTGGAGACGAATGCTAGGGAAATCCTTGGAAAATGAAGGACAGAGAAGCAAAGGGACAAGAGACTTTCCACTAACATCTATCAGAGATGTGGCAGCCCAGACCCAACATGCTATTTAGGGACCACACTAAGTGAACCCTATGTTCAGGATGCTTTGAGGACACTGCATCCCATGTCAGACCATAAAATATAAAACCGCTGTGTGCAAGTGAGGGATACAAACAGTGAACTCCAAGAACTGAATAAATCTGTGAAGAAAATCACTTTCTCCGCTCTGAAATAAATTCCTTCACTACATGTGCAGTTTAAAGGGGAAAAATAAAACACACGAAAGTGTGTAGATGATCATCACAGATTAGCTGTCCCTTTCTGGAAAGCAGAAGCATGTATTAAACTTCAACATTTACTTTTTATAAGTGGCTTAAGTAAGCAAAACATTTATCGAATGGCAAAAAAAAAATATCTGCTCAATAAGTAGATGTCTCTACCAATACCTGCACATTAACTAACCTTCTTCTCTTGATTTCCCAGGACATGACAACAGACAGCTGTGACCACTAAGTCTTCATTACTGTTATAAAATTTCTGGGTATATTAAAAGCATGATTGAAACCTATTAAAACTATTTGCTCAGGGAACACAAGGTTTTATCACCATCACTTGCTCACCTCAGCATTAACTTACAAAAAAAAGGCTCATTGACTTGCAGTTGGACATCTGGCCCTTAGTTCAGCTATTAACTATTTTAAAGAAAGACCTTGAGAGAGAATTAATAGACTGTAATCATCTAAAGTAGTCTCATATGCAGTTCATTTCTCCTTCACTTTTTCATTGCAGTAAAAAAAAACAACTTTCAAAAGCAGCAACTTAAAAAAAGCACATAAAAGTTGATTCAGATTATATCACATTCCTTCATATTTACAGATTTTCTGTAGTAAAGAATCCACTATCATTGTTTCACCGCAATTAAAAGTCTTGGCCTTTTTAATCCTAAAACAGCCTTCAAACATCATCCAAGTCTGGAAATATTTTCAAAACCCTCAGGAACTCGACAACAGCAGCATCATATTCCAGACGATATTGCAAACATCTCCCACGCAACCAAAGTGACTATTAAAGAAACAGTCTTGAAAAATACAGTTCCCCAATCCTCCTCTTCCTCACGATACCATCCCCACTGGCTCCTGCGGGCGCTACGTTAGTTTCTTTATTCTGCGGTTCTGCTTGTCAATATTCAGCGTCGTGCGGTCTACGGAGGTAGTGATGGAATCGAGAGCTTCGTCCTGTCTCTCCAGCTCGGCTTCTGTCTCCAAGGCAAGGCCCTTCAGTTTCTTTAGTATCTGTCAGAAGAAAAGACTGAGAGCTTTCAGCCAGTTCTTTGAGAAATGTAACAGACCTCTGGCAATTAGTTATTTCATTGCTTTAAATGACCAAACCATTTATTGGAGTCTGCCCCAAAGCGTGCTAGTGAAAAGACACAGGTCTTGCTCTGATAAGCTGAACTGAGACGAACTAAACAATGAACTAAAGACCAGAAAAATCACATCTGCAATGTTAGGGTTATATGGGGGGGGAATAAATTAGAAGTAAAAATCAGTGTAAACATCAGGTTTTTGCTGGCTCTGTTATTATCTCCTTGGTATGTCTGCATCTTAGAGCAGTAGCTTGTCCTGAGATCTTGCGCCCGTCGAGAGCCGATGCAGACAGAGAGCACGGTTGGTGCAAAGCCAGAAGGGGATCACATGGCTGAAGGCATAGCAAGGTTAGGCAGGGACCAGGTCAAAGGACAGAAAATGTTGTTTTACTACAATCCACTAAAGAAAGAAGTGTCATTGGATGGAGCAGAAGGGGAAAAGTGAGACTTGGGCAACCAAACAAATAATTTTCAAAGGACTAGAGGGTAGCGTGGTATGAACGGGCGTCAAGGCGGCCGAGAGGCTCAGGCTGTACCCGAGATGAGAAACAACAGATGCACTGGCTGCAGCTCTATTCCAGGCTGCAAGCATTATATTACATATCAAGCAGTTCACACTACACTTAGCAAATTACTGTTCGTATGTGGGACTGTAAGCAAACACCCTGAGCTACTCCAAGATTGTGAGGAGACCCTGTTGTCTGAAACAGCCTATAGATACTGGTCCAAACAGGGCCGAAGCCTCTAAAGTGCAAGGAGAAAGCCAGGCTGATGCATTCTTAAGGCTAGGAGACATCCATAATGATACCATACACTGACTTATGTGGCCTACTCAACTTTAAATTTCATCAGTTCACACAACCAAATCCAAGAGCAGAGATCCAAACAACACAAGCAAAATCTGTCTTAATTCCTCACCCTGACTCCTTTCGCAGCAGACCAAGGCATGAGTTAGTATCGTTGCCTTTTCTTCCCTCTTGTGGCTACTCCCTTAATAAGCCTGGTTGCATGAACTGAAAGCACCTGCCTGATAGGCAAGCCTTCAGCTGCCTTCCCTCGGGTGTATCAGAGGGAGATTTGGAAGCACCATACAATACTGACTGCAAATCCAGCTTCTCAGTCGCTTCAGATCATAGAGGCGTTGTCTCTGCTGTCACTACTGGCCTACCTGATCTGCTTCCTTAGGCATCCACAGAGGATATCCTCACACTGCCTGCTTAATAAAAGCAGTTTATCCAATCAATTGCAATAATAGTCTCCAAGAAGGAAAATTATCCCAGTGCTATCCCACAACATCAACTGCTGTGGTATGTGAGCATCCAGGTAATGCTGCTGAAGATACCAGAACTGCAGCCTGTCTAACAAAATAAATCTGTGGCTTTTGGTAAAATAGGGGAAAAGAATTGTACTCTACACATGTTTAACTTTATTTTTTTCATAACAACTGGCGAACTCTGTTTTCTTGTTTTCCTTTTAGAATATATATAATCAGCCCTCAGAAAGCTGCTGTGAAACATCAGCAGCCCCTTTATCCACATGTGGGGCTGAATTCCACAGCAGTCCCATCATTTGCAGCTATGCAAGTCACTGGTTTGAGAAAAATCGTATCTAGCTGGAATGGCAGGGGAATTTTACACAGACAAAATGCTTTGACTAAAGCTGGACGTCAGCCACAGTAGTGAGATTTAGCTCGTAAAATATCTCTCAGCTCTTTCCATAAATCACAAGCAGCTAGAAATACGGCTGTGTGGATAACTGGTTTTGCAATTTGGCTGCCAAAGCAAAAATACAAAACAAACCATGGATCAAGCTTAATCTACGTTTTTCTGTTCTTACCAAAACTACAAGCTAAACCCCTTTGTTTCTATCCCAAATGAAACACTTCAGGTTCTTTCACTGTTATAAGAAAACGAGGCTGAATTCCCCAAACTGGAGGTGGTAGACGTGTAGGATATGCACTAAAAAGAAAAATGACGTGATCAGATCTACCATGTGTATGATTCAGGACATGGGTCTGAAATAAGGTCTTGCCTCTCCTGAGGAAGTAACTTTATCACTTGGAAATGGGAAGTTCAGAGGTGGCTCTCCCTCAGTCCTTCCTGTGACCTTCTTCTGCATACATTTTATATATACAAACATACAGATAAATACATAAAATAAAGTAGCCAGTGCTACATGAAATGACTCCTACCATTCATAAAGTCACAGTATAATTAAGATAGGAAGAGACCTCTGAAGGTCTTCTGGACCACTCCACACAACTCCAAAGAGCAGGGCTACCTTCAATGTTCAGCTGAGAAAAGATCACAGAGTTTCAGCCTCCGCTCCAATAAACTTATAATTCTTTATACTATTTTAAGAGAGAAGAGACCTCACTCCTTCAGTATATCCTAAAGGATGGCAGTGAAAGATGTGTGCAGATGATTTAAAGATGATCCACACTGACATTTTTTCAGCAAGTTTACTAAAAAGTTTTAACCAAGAGCATCCCAAAGTTTGTTTTCCAGCATAGCAGAACAAAAGCAGCAGCAGCTGACGACGCTTTCTAGATTATGGCTTGAAGCGTGCTCCAGAACGGTCCCTCTGGCCATTCAACATCTCCACCTTCTGCTGCAGCAAGGCACACGCTTTTGGAGGTTTATCACCAAGCACCCTTGGCAGTGGTAAGGGTAAGCCATGTCCTCACCCAGCACACCTCAGTTGTGAAACCCATTTAGGCGAGCACAGAAGGTAAATGTGGTGACATGCAGTGCAAGCCTCCAAGGGAGCTATGCAGCAAAGCAGGGGGTGGCACGAGAGGATGCACAAAGGAAGCAGGGACACTCCTCCTTCCCCACCTCTCCAAGAGGCACCCAATTTATTTGTAAATCAAAAATGTACCAAAAAAGTCCCAGGTTTGCCATGAAAAACAGCTTATTTTTAGTTTCAAACCAGGTTACTTTTGATAGGCTTCACATTCATTAGAGCATACTTAACATTTAAAATACAGAAAAAGACACAACTGTTGAGAACAGAAAAGCTTTTAAAATATGAAAGCAGTAAAATGGAAACTCAAGTCAGCTACAGGGCTCTGCTCAGTTCACCTGCCAATTAGGCTCTGCCTTGAAACACAACGAGCCATGATGATGTGGTTACTCACACACAAAAATAAAAGGCAAGGGGCTCACTTTCATCTGTTAACTCTCTCTGCCTAAGAGAGTCTGGTAATAAATCCCTTAACCCTTTGTCCGTCAGCATCTTCAACCGTTCAAGCTGAGTGCTACTACTCAATCCAATGGGACCTAAAATGGTTAAGATGCTTGCTGGAAAGAGTTACTGGAATCTGAAGTCTGGCGAAAGCTGGTCACTATTTTTGCAAAGCAAAATGATGGCAAGATGTCTAGTTATCACTGCTCCAGTTCTGTCAGCTGCTCAGAGCAGCAGTGCCTTCTGTGCCAGCACGTAATTTGGACAGTGAACCAAGACATGAAAACACAGCATGAAACTCTATCTGTTACACAAAGCCAAACAGCAGGTACGAGCCCATCAAGGACGGATTTTAAAGGCATATTTCCTCGGGCACTGGTCAATCTCACATTGAGACAGCCTCAGATTTATGCTACCGGATTATAATTTGGAAAGTTTGATTTATCCTCGTGGCTCTGCCACAGATTTTCTGTGCAACTTCAGGCAAGTTACCTAATATTCCCACGCACAGAGATCTCGCTGTAAAAAACAAGGAAGCAAATTTATCACTGCTCTCCAAATCCACTCTGTATCAAGTGTTCAACTACAGCAGACTTGGGTGTTGCTGGAGAAGAGGTGTCCATCCAAGCTATGTACCCCAAGTTCTTGTATAGATTATGGGGACCTAGGCAACACAGTGCAGTTTAGGTCATGATTCATCTGCTCTGTTTTATGTACCTGCTTAAGGAGGAGTTCAAGCGCTGCTCACTCCTCTCTGCTTTGGCTCAAGTGAGAGCCGAGCAACCAGCTTAGCTGGAGACAGTCACAACATAGACACAAACGGAATGACGAGAGAGGACTCCAAGCCCATGAACCTGCTCAGTACTTAGCACTATTTATCATTTTGCCACTCCACCTGAAGACCTAAACTCACAGTGTCAGGCACTGTAGAGAGATTGTATCCTAAAGATCTTACAATAGAGACCTCAGTTTGGTTTGGGTCCCCAGATGCCATCATAATAATGCAATTTAGCTAAAGCTTGTGAAATACGATCTACCATCTCAATACACCGAGTATGCGGCAGTAAAAATAAGATACAGAAAGTGTCATTGTGCAGGAAGTATTGCCAATTGTTGTTTGAACTCCCTGAAATCCTCCCTGAGATCCACTCCATTATCCCTGTGCAACTGAGATCTGAATGCTAAAGCAGAGCACATAAAACCAGAAATGGCTCTTGAATGCAGCTTCCCCAGCCAAATTCACCTGTTACTAGGAAACAAAGAACTGTCATTTGCAGTACTCTGAACTAGGGTGCAGAGTTTTTGACAGTGATAACTTTCATGATTTAATACGGTGCTTCATCTCTGTGCTGAACATATTGCAGGTAAGCAAGAAGGAGGGACAACACCTAAAATATTCCAATTTATAGTCCCATCATAAACTCAAATCCACAATAGGGATTGAGTGATCTTGCACCGAAAGTATTAAGAGGCCTGTCCACATCCTCTCCTGCTGCACCTGGAAGTGGGCAGGGAGACAGTACAGAGCAGAAACATCTTAAGCTACTGCAACCCAATTTACTAGAGGACATTGGCCTCATGAGACAAGTGCAACTTGCCATAACAAAAATCTATGGATTTATCTTGCTTTAACACGCTTCCTGTTTGGAATTGCTGCTATCAGCACTTGCCTGTAGCTATTTCTCCCATTATTTCTTCTTGGACTGATACAGAAGTCTGATTTTATTTACTTTCTCAGGGAGTACTAAGCACTCATGGTACCACTAACATACCACTGGTCTTGTCTAGAAAAAATACTCAAGCAGCTCCACAGGCTTAACTACCACCTTTTATTTTGGTACCATTAAATACTTAAGTTACATACAAGCAAATACAAAGTGTTAGTTGTAAAGACCGCAGTTCTCTCCCCATATCGCGCCTTCCAAAAAAATAAATCCGGGGCATAGTCATTACACGTGTCTGTTAAGATCAGTTGCCTGTTGATCACTATAGGCCATGGAAAAAGGCGATCCTATGAGCAAATTTGGTATTTAGCACTTGGAATGAACGGTTCCTCAACAAAACGCTTTTTCTTTGACCTAATGGTTGTGATTTCCTAAAATAAGGGAATGATAAAAGGGTAAATAAGCACTGAAGAGGCTCTGAAAGTAGCAAAGGACTGAAATGGAGCCATCTAGACCTGAGAAGACATTGAGGAAGCAAGCGTCACAAAGATATGCACTGGGATGTGGTTTTTTTCCCCAGATGTTACAGAATTAACTTCTTTAATACTATCTCTGTCTTCATGGCATACGCGATCTGCAGACAGCAAATATCAGGGCAACAGTTCTTTGGCAGAAACGGTTTTGAAATTAGAAAGCACTGGTTTGGCAAAATAAATTCAAATTTAGTGAATTCCCCACCTTCATTCACAGCCCTTAAGCTAATATTATCATATCCCCTCCCACACTCAGTGCCATTATGTCAGCCACAGCAAGGCGGTAGGCAGAGGCTCAGCCAGAGACCACAGGAACTTTGTAGGCTTCTTTCTCCATCTCTATAGCACAGCTATAGGGCTAAGGAACACAGCTCAGACTGCCACAAACTGTGGGTTTTTTAACATAAATGTCTCTTCATGAAGTCCTGGTGAAGTCCTTTACTCAGGCACCCAATCGCAACTGCAGATGCTCAGGGTTTCCAGCTCTAATGGAAGGAATTTAGTATCATTCAACAATTCCTGTTGCAAATTTGTCTGTTCATCACAAATTCCTCTTACTTCTCCAACTTCAAAAGTTCTGCTGGACTTAGCCACACCACAAGTAATGAGGGGGATGGAGCAGAGCTCTTCTGCGTTTTGCGATTTTGTTTTGTGTTTTTAAAAACAAGTGCTTGCATTACAGATAATCAAAGAATAAAAGATCATAATCCTCAAGAGAGGAAACTGCTCAGAAAAACGCTGCAGTTATCAACATAAGGACCTCAAATACCTTTAACTCATTCATGGAAGTCTGATGCCACAAGTATCATTGTCTTCAAAGCATGTTAATGCTTTGCACTTGTAACTGTTTTCCCCCTTTACTCTCTAAATGCTTTGCAAACCATTGCAAAGATGATTAACCGTCATCCTGCTCATTCCCAAAGTGCGAGCTGAACCGAAGCGGTGCAAAGAAGCTCTCTGGGAGCAACTGTATCAATGAAAGACAAGCCCTTGCTGCAGGCTAGAACGACTATGCATACTGCTCACTGATGAGACATGTTTGGAGAAAAAAGGACAAAGCAGCAGGCTACACCTCAGCAAGGAGCACCCTACAACCTAGCTCAGGACTGACTGCTTAAGGGCACACAGCTGGAAATAAGACAAAGCTCCTGGTTCCCTGCCCTGCTTTCTATTTATGGACCTAACCCACTTCTCAACTATAAAATGACTGAATATGGCAAATACAACCTTAGACAAAGCCTTGACATACCTTAGACAAGCATTACATGTCCTGCTCAGATGTAGTTCCAAGATCTTTACCTCAATGCTTCCAGGGGTTCAAGACCCGAAAGGCTTTGTGTGGTGTTTACCATGATGCTGCCCCTGAACCCTATTAGAATACATCCCCAACCTCCATACCTTTCAAATCCGCTTCTACTGGTATAGGAACTCCCCCCTTCAATCACGCTTTCCTTCCCTTCCACGTCTTTACACTTCCCCTCTAAACTCACCACATTCTCTCCTAACAGAACCAAAAAGTCCTGAGCTATTTCACTCTGCTTTGTGCTTTAGAGCAATGAGAAGAAACAGTGCTTGGACAACTCCTGGGAGCAGCTAGAGAGACACAATTCTATACAAGATGAGAGGCTTCATTCCCAATTCACAAGGCTTGTTGGAAGATGCTGAACTCCTCGTCTTATGTCTCTTCTGCTTTTCCAGTCACGGCCAACTGCTTTGATAATATCAAGCACCAACAAAGGTTGGTGTTTAACTGTCAAGAACTGGTGCTGGGGATGCAATTCCTAGAAGGCCTTTTCTGCAGGGTCTAGCAAAATGTGTCTTCAATAGTAGGCCATGACCAACAACCCTTCATACCATATTTAGCTTTTTCGGGTCTTGCTACAAATCAGAATTATAGTGGTGAAAAGCTGACATAAGGAAGGAACAACTAGCCCTTCTGAATACATTAACAGCTGTACAAAGCGTATGCATGCATGAATAATAGATTGCTGCTATTTGTACAGCTACGATTGAGAAATACTCTCCCTTAAAATCTTCCAAAAGGTCAATGCTTCAGAAAATGCTTATTTTTTGATAAAGTGATAGATCATGGAGATAAGCTCTTTAAAAGATGAGAAGGAGGGAGAATGATTAAATGGTGAATAGTCCACTCTGTTTTTTAAAAAGCCCAAATAAGATATTTCAGTCAAAAGATCTTGATTATATTTTGGTTACAGAAGCAAGTTTTGGTCTAAAACTGTGTATTTATTATTTCTAGTAAGGAAAAGGAACAGAAGTTTTATAGGAATTATGGCATATACCTTAAAATTATTAATGACTGGAAAGATGATTAAAGAGGCCTGACTCTCAGGGAACAGGTGCTCAGCAATTATTGGGAAAAAATCAGGCCAATTCATGGCCTGTCAATTTGGCATTCGGATCCTCTCCCCACCCACACCACCCCACAAGCTCACCCCAAATCATTAACTGGCTTAAAAACTCTTGGCTTGGTGTGGTGTAAATAAATACCAGAATTGTCTTTTTAGCTCCAATTAATCTTGAAAGCGTTTTGTTTTGTTCTAAATAACACTGGTCATTTAACACTGTTTCTAGCCCACCATCCAGCACAGGGAATTTCAGAAATTTCTGAAATTAGCCTTCCGCAAAGGTTAAACTCTCACTCAACTGCCTTCGGTTAATTCTAATAAATAGAATTTTCTTGCAAGAAGATTTCATTTTTAGCCACTCAAAGTCACTACTAAGTGCTCGTGACTCTCAAATGCACTCAAGCTAAGAGAAGTTGCCGTATTCTAATTCTCAATAATAAAATAAAAGAAGGGGGCTAGAAAACTGCAGGTTTGGCTAAGAGGCAATAGAATTAGCAGAAAATTCACATGATGCTATCACCAAGACACACACGGAATATTAAAGAGTAAGATGCTAGAGGAAAAAAAAAAAAAGAAAAAACATATCAAGAATAAAGTTTAATCTTCAACCACATCTTCTGATGTGGCTGTGATCATCACCAGTAAACTTATTTTAATGGAAAAACCACTAAAGCCATACTCCTTTGCTTTTCCAGTTACCTCACTGTTTCGGATCAACTACATACTACAAAGAGGGATTCTTCACTAAAAGTTCTGAACATCAGCTATGAGAGAAATTCCTTAAAGAGCCATTTAGAGGAACAATATCAGACTGGATTACTTCAAATAAATATTTTTTCCTAGTAAAATCTCCAACCTATTTCCCCTTTATTAATTTGCTGGACTGCATACTTATTTCCTAACTACAAGTTCTCTCTGTGTGTTTATAAAACACTTTGTTCAGCTTTGCAGATGTTTCTGAAATAGAACTGCTACTCCTTACTAAAAAGAATAAGATAGCACAGGGAAAACACAAAGAAGCTGAAAATTATTTAATTGTTAAGCTTCTTAATCTTCAGAAAAAACAATTAAGGTTACAATTAAGGATTTTCCTTGGGTTATAATCCTATCACTTAATATATTTTGCTGATAATCCCTGATTTGTTCAAAATTGTTAAAAACAAATATAAAGTTATCAGTATATTTTAATCACAGGCTTGATTAATTTTTAAAATATGCCCATCCAAATTTAGGGAGAGGAATATTTTGTTAAGGACAATGACTACGTTTCCGATGATGAAAATGCATGTTATTAAGGAAAAAGAGGAAATGAAACAACTCTTATCAAAGTTATCTCAACTTATACCTGTTTAAGCTCTTTCGCTTCTTCCTGGGAGATCTTCTCTTCCTTCTGCAGCTGAACTTGGTCATTGTCCGTCCCTTCTCTGCCCCCCACCGGAGAGCTGGGCTGCACCACTCCTCCCAGGAGTCCTGTGGCTGCAAGAGAAATTCGTGGTCAGACTGCCGTCTCCTGTACCAATGGGGAGGACTAGTGCTAGCATCGAAGTGGCTGACTTTTGCTTTGCTCCATGGCAGTTTGCGAGTGGACAAGCACACTCAGAGAAGCCTAACCCAACGTTGCCCGTTAAGCTATGTTCTTCTAGAAAGGATTCAAGCTGTATTTTGTACAACGCCTAACCTGGAGGTGACCAGGCTGCCGAGAGATGACTTATTATTACAGGCAACATTTGGAGAACGGGCTCATTTGGGGCTGTGGGGATTCATCTGAACAGAGAGCGAAGCAGCAGCAACACGCTCCCAATCACATAAACGAGGATTCTCCACCTGCTGCTTCTTCTCTCTTTAATCTTTTTAATTAAAGAATTTGAAAGTGATGGATCAGGGACAGAGCCCAAGAGTCAAGTCAGCAAACCCCTGACACAGTAGGGTAACACTGACACTGACAGCCACCCCCAGCTAAGCAGCGTGGACGCAATCCCTCGTGTAACATGCCACCTGTCCTTTATTTAAAGCATCAGCTCTTATTGCAGTATCTGATGCTACCCAGTAGGGTAGCAGGGACATGCTGCAAGGAAAGGTTGTTACTTCTGATGCAGATGGGTGCTAAACACCCGAGACGCACGTCTTGGCTCCTACAGGCACTTCAAACATCTCCAAAGCTCTCCCACTTAAAGAGGTACCAAGAAGGAAGCTAACGCTACCGCTGCCACCTGTGAGCACATGGCCTGAGCCAGCACAGGACGAGGACAGCAGCTCTTATGCACATCAGGACAGAAAGCACATCAGATGCCAGAGCTCACCGCCACGTCGAAGAGCTGGTGCCCAGCTGGCTGGCCAACTGTCGGTGTACACCCGACTGCTTTTCACAGCATTACTTCCCCATGAAAAGGGAGACAAAAACTAAACCAGAAGTACCAAATCCTAAATCCCTCTCAAGTAATTACCGCAAATTCATAATCCCTGGAATTATTCGGTTATCAGCCTGAGAGTCACTGGACTCAGACACCATCAAGATTTAAGACAAGCAAGTCATTCACCGTACTAGTGTTACCCTGTGCAAATGCTCCTTATATTCAGAGGGGCTAAGAACCAGGCACTGAAAAACGCTGCTTGTGGTAAATTACTGTCGTGGTCTCCCTCAGAGGACAAAGTGGGGAGGGAATGACAGACCTTCCTACAGCAGCAAATAACCAGACGAGATTCTTTATGTTTCTTATCAGCTCAGTGTCACCATATGCTAATTATTTCATTAAAAACAAGAAATCTATCCATTTCCCTCCATTAATCTCACTGAGGACAAGAACAGGAGGGGGACATGACAAAGGCGCACAAAAAGAATGGGACGAGGAAGGAGATTTGGCATTTCCCAGCAATTTTCTAGTTTAAAAAAGGGAGAGAATTGAATAGAAAGGCAGAAACACTTAAAAAGCAATATTGTTTGATTTGCGTTACACCCAGTTGGACTGTCAGACTTGCTGCCACCACGTGAGAACGAGAAGCTACCAAACCTCTGAACAAAGTGCTAGAAACTGATAATAATGAGAACATTTGGCCACAGGGGTAAGCAGGGTAAATTCAGCAGCCTTAAAAGGGACGAAAAACTGTGAATGCTAGTCTTCAGCCACAGGATTGAGACAGCAGTGCCCTAGGTTCTTATACTGCAGACACTCTGTAGGATTTCTTGCGCTTTTTAATCCTGGGTAGCTGTTATCAGCCATTATTGATCCAGCACAGAAGAACCTCTGTCACAAAACAAACCTCACTGCTCTGTCCTGAGCATTTAAACACCCGTGTGGCCTGATCCAATAAAATACAGTCAGAAGAGACATGCAAAGCAGCTAAAAATACTTTCAGATAATCTGGTGTGTCTAACTTTTCACAAATTCCTCTTCTAGGGGGAATCAAGCCAAAACTCTTAGGAAAGACAAGTTTTTTGTATTTACTTACATAAATGTACAATATTCACGACTTTAAGGCAGGACTAGTATAAAGAGACAGGATGCAGATGAGACTATGACAGTTGTGGAAATGGTCACGTCTCTGAGCTGCACCACCGAGGGCAAAGAACACTGCCAGCCAGTTCAGCGAGAGAGACATACCTCCGCTGCAAGGATCTTTCTCCTATAAGTCTCTGAATCAACATTTGCTACCTGAAAATACACGCATATATTTTATGTGTACACAAAGGCAGGCATGCATAACACAGACTTTTCTCCCCTGCTTTCAGGGGGAAAAAAAAAGAAAAAAAAAAAAAATTAAAAATCAGTATTTCCACCATGTGAGCAGCCATGGAAAAAAAATAGAGGTTAAAATGCAGTCCGTGACTGCCATCTTGCGACAGAAGACAGAAGGCGACAGACTCCGGGGAAGGAACAAACAAGGGTTTTGGTGGAGCTGGCGAAGTCAGGATTTCCATAACCTCCAGTTTTCTTTACTGACATTTCCAAATTAAACAGTCAAAATGCAGGTGGGGGTAGGAGAGCAATATCCTTGACTCACTGACTCAGATGCAAACAGAGCAGAGCAGTGGGAAATTAAGCACAGTAGGGCTGTATAACCAATTATTTTATGTAACCAGCCTTAAGACCATCAGGAACTGAACACCAATTTGCTGGAATAACTCAGTGTTTAAGAAACCAGCAGGTTGTTTTTCCTCTAAGTTGTTGTGCTGAAGTTTTAGTGCCAGATGCCCAAGACTTACTCCCTTAAAAATTAACAAGCTTTTCCAAGCTATGGCCCTTGACGATTCGTCAACAAGAGGACATTATCCTCCCTGCTGAAGTCCAGTTTTTTAGCTTGGTGCACAGAAATAGGTTCATCTATTGTTTTACTGTATCATTTTGCTACTCTTTTTTAATGTACTGGCAATAAATCCATCCACCGATTTGCTCTTTTGTCACTAACAATTAGGGAAAAAAGAGGATTCAGGCATGCTGATAGAAATAAATTCCCAGACAAAAATTCACCAGTTCTCCAAATGAATCCAGGGTTGGATTACAAAAACAAAAAAACAACCCTCCCCGGAATTCTAGAAGAAGTAACAGTAGTAATGAATGTCATTCGTACTGTTGTGAAAGGGTTTCAGTCTCCACTGTGTTTTCTTAAAACGATTAAACTATGCGTTCACCTAATCTGAGACCTAAAATCTCCTAAATCCAAACACCTGAACTTCTCAAATAACAAAATTCTATTTTTTAAGATATGAAAATTAACATGATGTTTATCCCATATGTTATTTAAAAACTTGCTGGACTGGAAATTTGTTTTAAACTTTCTCCAATTAACTGAACAACAGATTTAATACAAATATGCTTCCAGCTACGAACTGCCAAAGGAAAAATAGCAATGACAGATGACTCTCAAGCATGTTGTCAGCAGAGAAGAATGGATTTCTAATGACCCTTCCCCACAGAGTGGCACAATACTGAATTGGAAAAAAAATGACACTGTAGTTAAAACACAGGCCAGTAGCTGAAACTCAAATTAAGCTAATCCTTTCACAAAGTGGTGTGGAGTTAGTGACAACACAAGCTGAGAGCACAATGTTAAAGAGGTCTTGGCATGTTCCAGCTGTCAGGCTCCTGAGGGACGCTCAGCTTCAGCATCTACAGTCACAGGTTTTGCTAATGTAGTTGGAAGAAAGTAAATCCAACTAGACTAAAACAGGGCCACACACTTCTGTCATCTCTACCCTCTCCCTCTTGGCAAGAGGGTCTAAAGTCACCTAGCAGTTATTTCTTGCATTTTATCATCAGCATGGTTTCACTGTCGGGGAGGGGGGAGAGGATTTGTACATATTATACACTATTCTGAGTTTGAAAACCACTTGAAAACTTTTGGTGCTAGTGTTACTGCTTACAGATGGATTGCTTTGTCTGTCACGTACCTGCTTGCCAAATGGAGGTCCCCAAGTCTACCTGAGGAGACTTCCTGGCACCAACAAATCCTAGGGCATCTTCTAAAAACTGTATCTTCTTGCTAAACTGCATCTCCAAGATGGGGATTGCCTCTGGCATCTTTGCTGACAAGAGCCGGTAAGAGGTGTCGGGCTTCCCAATAAATCTCTGACGGACACTGATTTCATATGGCGTATGAACTCTGATATCATCTACATCCTTTGATTCAAACCGGTGAATGACCTGAGAATTGCAGTCACTGATTTCCAGGCCAGAAGCGAAGAGCGTGAGTTTTCCTGGCTTGACATTTGAGTCTGTTCTGTGGGTGATAATAACTGGAATTCTAATTATGATTCCTTCCTGGTTCTTCGAATCGGAAACTGTGGCAGTTTCCTTTGGCTTGGTTTCCAATGGCGCTTTCCAGAGCTTGCTGCTAAACGGCCACCAAGAAGGAGATTCGAGCTCAGTCAACAACCTAGCAGAGAAAAGAGAGTGTTAGAAAAGTGAAAGCCAGTAGGAGGGTCATGCTACCCCACCAGTTCAAAGCAAATTACCACAGACACAAATATTTCTTAATACTAATCCAGCCCTCTTATTTTGCTCCTCAAACCTATCCACAGCTTACCAGGTTCCATCCATTTTAAGAACCAGCTTTTCTTCATTTGCTAACACGCTGGAAAGCGGTGCCAGAATCTCACTGTTCTGATGCGAGAAATCCAACCTCCAACTGGATTTATTCAGGCCAATTTACACCCATCCGTTCTTCAGCTAACGCTGCTGTTTACCTCAATGTTTCCACACTTGGCCCTCACCACCACTGCCTTTTTCTGCTCCTTTATACCTCAGCCCCATAGTCTGATGCTACTTTTTGCTTTGTCCCCACTCCCAAATTCCCATTGCCAGTTAAAACACTACGAGTGCAAGGTTGAGGCTGAAAAGCCCAGTAGATGCTGCCCACCGGCATCCAGAGTCTGCCTCACCATCAGTGTTGGTGTAGCTCCTGAAGGAGATAGGCCTCCTTGCTGGCAAACTGGTGCCTTAGCTTAAAGGTAATCTGACTCACTTTATGGAGGAATTAAGCAACTGCTCCCAAGGAAGACCACTGTATAGCCAGAAATAACACAGAGAGTCAAGCCCCTTATTTCTAAGCAAGAAGATGCACCTAAGCAAGCACCTAAATTTATCAGCTGCAAGAAAGATGTAACACGCTGTTAGGAAGAACCAATGATATAGAGGACGTGATCCTTCTGTTGTATTTTCTATCAGCATAGCCCATTCCCCTTTTCTGGGGTCCTCTCCCAAGAAAGGATCACGATCACAGATCTCTTTGGGTCTAAGCCTCACCAGTACTCTTTCCATCAAAAAAAAAAAAAAAATGGGAATGAGAGGAAAGATGGTGGTTTTGGTTTGATTTTTCATGTGCTGTGCTGCCTGTCTGTTAGCATCCCTCTCCAGATCTAGACAGGAGTTAGAGGCAGAGCCACAGTCAGCACCTATGATGCTCCCTTTCTGCCACTCTCCTCTCATCCCCTGCTCGTCACCCAAACCCATCCTATTAGCAGAGGATCCTGTATTTCAGGATGACTCAGCCTCAGTGGCTGGAAAGAAATTTTGAGGCCAACTACATCTCCCCGCACAGTCAACAGTAACTTCATATCCTCCCCCCCTCCTTCCCACTGTGCAACCAGTCACCTCCTCTCTCACCCACCAGCAGCCTCTGGTACCGACCTCGCATCTGAGCCAAAGTGGCTCCCCCCCCCCTGCAGGCAGGGGAAAATCAGAGAAAGAGGCAAGTCAAGCCTCTGGGATGCATCCACTGCTCAAACAACCCTACCCAGTCCCCATTGGAAAACAGCAGTGAGCTGGCTGGAAGCATCCCACAAACCAAACCAGCCTGCAGGCCACTAGCCTGATCAGGATGTTTCCAATGGAGATTTCTCAGCCCGCCCATCAGTTACTGAGCAGAACAGGAAAGCCGTTTCTGGAGGCACAAATGGATTCTCAATTAACTAATGGGAGGGAAGAGGTTATGTTTAAACCAACCAAAAAAAAAAGCTCTAAGGAAGTTCAACCCAGATCAGAATAGTGTCCCCCTCCACCCCATAAATACCTTAAAGACTACCCAGTGATTAGGCATGTGCCACTGGCATGGTAGTTGTAGTAGATGCTTCTAATGAAGCCAGACCACCTGTAATAAAATCTTTACTGAAACAGCCATCTTACTGAAGCTACAAAAGACTATTTACTGACTTAAATCCTAGAGATGCAAGCCTTATCAGACCAAAATACAAAGAACTACTGCTTCACTCCTGTTTTGGAGAACCAGCTTTTAAGTTTGCTCTAGAAAGGTACTGCCTGACAAAATATGCATCACAGCAGTGCTGCTCTCAAGATACTTTTTGTAATGATTTATTTTCCATGAGAGAATCAGAGTGTGCCTACAGAAGACTTTGCAATTTTTAAATCCTGTTTAATTTGGCTGCAGACAAAGTCTAATCTGAAAGAGGAAGCTCTAACTGAACACACTTTGTTTACTAGCCGTCAAAGTTCTGCACTGGCTTCAAAACAGACCTACTCAAGGAAATTAATCTGCTAGGAAAATCACAAAAAGTCATATTGGGAGTCAACCACTGAATTCATGGATAGAGGCGGCAGAATTAATTGTTCCACGAATCTACTCCCAACTAAAGCACAAACATCAGATATTTATGTAGATAGTAAGCAACATGAGTAATGGGTCTGGAGCCCTCCGCTGCCCTCTGAAAATGCTGCAACACTCCTTAAAAAAAAGGAAAGGAAAAAAAAAAAAAGACAGAAAGACCAAAGGAGATGTAAGAGAAAGTTCTACGATAACAGAATTTGAAATGGTACAGTATCATAGATTTAGGGCTGAATTTTGAAACTATGAGGTTCAACTTAAGTTCAATACAAAATGACTGAAAAAACCCTAGGCTCTGCTAGCACACACCATCTTCCAAATTAAAAGCCATGCTCTAACCTACCTGCTGTAACTAAACAGAAACAAATGAACAAAATCTCATTTCTACGGAATGCAAAGCACATTTTCTGCCCTTTTGGTGTATGAAAGAGTTACAACAAGGTACTTCAGGGCTATGACAGCTTATGCCTGTGTCTTAACCTATGAAAAGTCATTAAATTCCTACCGCAATATGGGTTCGCTTCATCACATTCACCGTGAGAAAAGCGTGTGCATTCACTTACTGAAAAGCAGCTGCAATATGACAAGCCTAAACCTCCGTTTACATTGTGGTAACTTATTCTGGACAGCTTTGAGCCCTAATTTTTATCACTTTATCCCTTCACCCATCTCCTCCCTTCTTTCCCCAGGGACTGACATCCTGGCTGTGCGATGTCTGATTTACAGTCAAGATTTTTCCACTGCACAGCCCTAACAAAGGCTCCAGCCAACTCCTCTGGCCTTCCACAGAGGAGTCACCCGAAGATTTTTCCGCTGCACAGCCCTAACAAAGGCTCCAGCCAGCTCCTCTGGCCTTCCACAGAGGAGTCACCCCTCTGTATCAACAAACTATATGATCGGTCCTTATATACAAATGAAAATTTGCAACCAGAGTACCTTGTCCTCTAATAGTAATATATTAAAAAGGAACCAGTGAATCTGGCTTTCTGTTTATTTTTGGTCTTCAAACATCTGCTAACACGTCAGACTCAGCTTTGCTTATCTGCACACAGGTCCACTGAAAGCAGCTGTATATACCCAGGCACACACAAGAACAGAATTAATAATCCAAAAAGCCCACACATACAGGCAAGATAAAGTTAATCAAAGTTTTAAACATGCGGAAGTAGATAAAGGGGCCTGGTTCTTTTTATGAAAAGCACCACAAACTGGTGTTGCTCATATAACCTTGAATTAGCAGACACAAAAGTTTGTTACTAAAGTTTCCTTCTGCACAAAATCTGCTACACTAGTACTGCAAACTAGTCCTGCATATTATCCATGCCGTTACTTTTCACCAAGAGAAAGCAAGAGTCAAAGAGTCTTAATAGACATTAGCATACTTATCCACGTTAACAGTCTGAATTACCGAATATGTAACAATCAAATGAGCTTCAGTCACGGTCTTCCCCATTTTCTACATTGGTTAAGGACATGAAGAAAGATGTCATCAGTTTAAGAGAAGACTTTGGACGAGGGGGGGAAGCAGCTTTATGAGAACACACAAACTATGCTAGAAAACTAAGTTGGAACTTAGAATTCCTCAAAAAGCACAGTGCAATTAAAACATTAGTTTCGCTAATGGCTTCTGGGCTGCATTTTAGCCTGTGAGCAAGCTGGCCAATCTCTTCATACTGTAGATAAAATGGAATCTCAGCTAACATTTGGTCAATGCCTTCCTTTATTTTTCCATTTTTAAATCAAAGCATCTAGCTCTTCAGATTCATGAGGACAAATAATACCTCCCAATGCATCTTAACACAAAACAAAACTCTCTTCCAAAAACAATGAGCAGGTATTTATTTTCCTACTCATTGTTTATTGCTACAGAACTTTAAAAGCTATTGCTGAAGCTTTCAGTTATCTTGGCTTTTCATTAAAGGGTATGGAGAATATCTCCAGAATCATTGTGAAATCAACACTTTCTTTTAGACATGATACCCGTCTAAAAACAGATTCTTCTTCCAAAAACAACTAGTTTGAACTTTACTGTGTTTCTTCAAGCAGGTATCAGAGCTTCCACAAAGACACTCACAGCTATATATCTTCAAACATTACAATATTACTCTTAAACTTAGTGTCGATTTTGGACTGCTATCGAATCCAACTTGCAGCATACAAAATAGCATAGAATAATTCACTTTGAATGTTAATCATTAAATACTAAAGTCATAACATTCTGATTAAGACACCAGCCATTTACTACTCACATTGAGTTCTGCAACAGGTAAAGTTAAGCAACATCTGAAAATGTGCTCCAAATCTCTTTCAGTTGTCTAAAGGCAGCAGTTGGTGGCTAATTTTTTTGAATACACTGACTTAAGTGCCTGATTGAGATTACCACAAATAGCCTAGTATTGTTTCTCCAGTTCTTGCACCACTACACTCTGCAGACAAAGCTCAGCAGTTCAGTGTTGCTCACCACTGCTCATTTTTTTCCTCAAAATGTATTAATTCCACCTAGACCTAAAGGCAGGGAGTATTCCATGTAAGGTTAAAAGCAGTGGAGTTTTACAGCACAAATAAGGGAGCACTGTTTCTACAGCCATTTCCCTGACTACATCCGCACCACAGACCCAAACCCCACTGCTGTGTGTAGCTGGGAAGTAAGTTCTTGTGAAGGAAAGGACAAATATAAAGCCCTCAACTACAAAAACTTTGTATGCAAAAAGCAGCCTCAAGAGCTGCCTTTCGTGCACAGAGAAAGGAGTATTTAAACTAAAGATTAACTTGCAGCTGTCTCCTGGTAACTCTAGGAAAACTGTCTCCAAGTCAGCAGACCATCTGCCATATTCAACATTTCCTTTGAAAAGAACCAGAAAAGCAGAACTGTGGTTATGTTTGCTGTAGAACAGCAAAACAGGTTGGTCCAGGACTGGCAAAATTAACTCAACTTCCAGTATTTTTCATTTATGCATACACTAGGACATCTAATAAAAATGTGAATTCCATAACCTGTCCTTCAGTGGGGACATTAATTTGCGTCTCCTTCCCCTAACTGGTTGCCTACGCTCTCAAAACTTACAGGTTGTTAGTATTTTGGAGACCTCTACCATTTCCACCAGTTGTGGCCTTGAAAAGTTATTTGAAGGAGAGAGGACAGACAGGTGTATATATATACAGACAACTTCACCAGGGTGAAAAGATGTCACACAGAAGGGACGACAGAAATACAAAAACATCTTATAACAAGAACTAGAACCACAAAAGACCATCACAGGTTTAAAATTCCAGTGAAAGTCAACAGTTTAGTTTCCTAAACACCTCTGTGGATCTGTCCCACAAATTTCAGGCATAAACAATACAATCCCACAACCACTGCTGAGCTCAGAGGATGCTACAGTACCGTACCTGTCTGCTACATCCATATCCCCTTCGATCTTGTTGAGTCCTCTCATGATGTTATCAAACTGCTCGCCCTGGTAATGCAGCACTTTTGCTGTGTCTTCCAGTCGTTTCTGCGATCCAGTCAATAACCCGGTCAGTTCTTTTCCCTTTGTTGACTGCAAAGCTGCTGCTTCTGCTCCTGCACCTTGGCTTGACAGCAACTGCTCCCTCCAGAAGTGTTCAAGGATGTTGAACACCACATTTCTGTTGGGTTGCAGAGAACTGAACCAGTGCTTGGTGCTCTTCTCTAAGATGGTAAGGGAGCTGAAGATTAAATTTGAAGATTCCTTCTTGATCTCACTGATACTAGAAAGATGGAAGTTGACCAAAAGCTCCCCAGTCTTGTCAGCTGTAAATTTGATCGCAACAGGAGTCAGCAAGAGTCTGCCGGAGACCCATTGTTTGCTGGTGTCCAAGTAGTAAGAACAAGGCCAGCTATGGATACGTATGTCTTCGTTCATCAGCTCGCCGTTCAGATCCTCTTCTACAAGAGCAACGCTCTCAAAGCCAGAAGGAGAAACTAGAATAAAAGAGAAAGAAAAAAAAGCAAGAATCCTTAGCAACATATAAAAGCTGACGTTAAAACACACTCAAATAATTAATCCCAGCCACTGCTGGCTTCCAGTTCTTCCACTGTAACCTTTCAGGTGCACACCCAAGACAGATTTGGAAATAGCTGCGGATGGGTTACAAAGTTTGGTAACCATTTCTAACCATCCGAATATTTCCTTCAGAAAGGTTCACCCTCTCTGAATGGGATTGTCAATATTATTGCCCGCTCCCTAACAGCACTGCTTCCCCTTTTTGTAATAAGGGATCATTATGTTTCAGCACGTGATTTACAACAGCACAAACTTCAAATGACTATTGCATTAACGCCCTGGATATTTAATACCTGTTGTGCTCTAAGTGTTTCGGGCAGGGGAGGTGCTTTATAATTAGATTAGTCTGTATGTTCATATGTGTATGTTCATATTTTTGGGTGGAGGGGAACCTACCAAAAACAGAATCACGAAAAACTTTCACATACCCCTTTTTACTGAAAAGTGATCATGTGAAAAGTTTTCCATTCCCCATCCATCATCAGAAGCAACTTCCCATAGACCAACAGGTACTGAAGAAAATTCAGGATGTATCAAAATGCAAGCTCGTAAATATATATCTACAACAACCACAACAAATAACTGGTCCTTCTCCTTCCACTCTGAGCTATCAACATCCAGGTATGTTACAAACAGACCTAGAATGTCTATCCAACATATCCAACAGCGCAGCTGAAACCAAAACCACCACTGACCAGAACTCACAATCATTAAAAAGCAGAAACACCCAGCCACAAATGGATTAACACTCTTCAGAAATCATCACTATCTCAGACCATCACTCTTGGTCTCAGGAAAGACTTGCAAAAATACCTACCTTACAAAACTCAAGTGGATACTAGAACTTCTGGTAGAACACCACAGCCAAAAAAACCCCCAAATCTGTAGTATTTCTTCTGTGAAATATTCATTGCTGCTCAGCTACTATCAGAGATGTTTGGAAACAGGAGTTTGGGAAGAACTGAAAACCACTTAGCAGGGCTGCTGGGAAAACCCTGACTGACCCAAGTGGAAGTTAAGATGAAAAAGATGCCATGGTGGTATTGGAAGAGGTGCTGCTGGCCTGCATGCAGAGCTACTCCGCACACGATAGCGCAGCAAGCAGCAGCAAAACCAGCAGAGGCTTAAAAGAGCCAGCAGAACTGACGCTGTTCACTCAGCGTGAAGGGACACAACGTTCAGGGCAATGGTGACTTCATTGCACCTTTGTGACAGGCCATGTTTGCCTGGGAGCCCGTGATGCTATTTGATGACATAATATTAATCCTATAAGACTTGCTCACCAGCATCTGGAATCCCAGCAAGAAAACATGGAGCTGTCATATGCCTCAGGCCTGGCTTGCTTATATCAAAACAATCTCAGATTTGGAACAGTAAATGAAATGAAACATATCTGGAGTGGTACCTCTCCACAGTTCCAAAGAAGCTTCTTGTACCCACGGGTCAGATCGTCTCCTTCATAATGCTACAGTTTTCAGCACGAACACTGAAGACCAATTACGTTCCACAACTTTGTGAACACCCATTATGTAATGGTGATTTAATTACTCACATATTCATTATCTTCTCAAAGCCTTTGATGTATCATAGCACAGTTTACAGATTAGTACTATAACATTATCTCAAGGTGTTCTGCTACTTGTATGGCGCAATAAATGAAAAGAGCTCCACCACAAAATCCCCAGTTAGGTTGACACTGACACTAATTACACCTTTTTACTTGAGTACAAGCTGTTCCCCTTAAGGAAACGTCTAGGAATCCTAATGCAAATAAAAAAGCTAATAGTCCTTTTTCAGATAGCACTGGTGTGAATTCCTATAGCACACGCTGAAAATCTCCCAGTGCCTTCAGACTGCTACATCATTAATATCCTCTAAATAGAGCTCTCTAACTCCGCATCCAGTTCCAATGACTTCTTTTATTACGTATATTCAAACCTTCAGTATTACTGAGATAAGGACTACTCATGGTATGTCATATTCCACAAAAATACTAACTTTGGTTTTCATACTTTAATTCCATGGCATTATGAGTTTTAGTGATGCAAATGGGGGAAAAATACGCCACAAGTTTACAAAGCAGCTGGAGCTTAAAGTGAAAATTCTCAATCTGTTTAGCCCTAAGAAAACTGCAATCCAGTGAGAAGTCATCTCTCTCTGCAGTTTACTATGGGCCAAAGAGAAGGGGGAAAAAAGCCCAGAGAAACCTGATTTAAGTGAGTACCTATAGCCCACGAAACAACAAGTTCTAGGAAATATGACTTCTAACAGCTTTATCAATTATTTGCTACATAAATTCATAATTTGGAGAAAGAGCTAAAAGCTCTGGCCTCATTTCCTCCATCTAGAAAAGGAAGGTAATTCCTCTAATGTAGAGAGGTTAGGTCAGACAGATCTGATAAAGAGAATGTTTTTTTCCAGACTGGCTGGGTTTTGTGAGTAGCCAATGATTCCAATTTCTATTTAAAAGTTATTTTCTTTCTGTCATACAGAAGAAAAAAAAGTTATTCACAAAGAAATAGAGAGAAGAAAAATACTTTTTGACGACCAGTCAAATGTGACTGCAAAGAAACAAACATCAGCAGTGGGATTCCCAAGCAGGATTTTACAGGATATTTTCAGTGGAAAATGTTTCTAATACGGATACAATTATGTGCTAATAACGGTAAACTTTCTGCTACCATAACTGGCAACTACGTCAGTTTAAACAACAGCGTAAGTCACATTAGTGTTGAAATCAGTGCCAATTGAAACTACATTATGTTATAGCTTTATTAATCAGGATTTACAAATTACAAATCCAGATTAGGTTTAACTGTTTGAAAGTGCCTAGGTTTGAAGTAAATACAATAGCAAACAGACAATAAACAAAAATAAACATCTTGTATTACACCTTCAAACTCCTCATACCCTAAACGTATTCCAAAGGCAAATGAAATTTACTGAAAGAGCTCCCATCAGACCCAGAAAATAATAGTAGTAATAATAAT
>NW_009204659.1:0-4904 GCF_000690835.1 Fulmarus glacialis
CCGGCGGGCGGCCCCCCGTCCCCCGAAGGGGCGCGGAGGGACCTGGAGCCTCCCCGAGCCAGAGAGGAGGAACGGGGCGGGAAAGGGAGATGCTGCTCACGGGCTGTCTGTCGCGGGTGCGGGGTTTGGGAGAGAAGAGGTCGTGGCCGTTACCGGAGCTTTTGATGTTAAACACACTCAGCGTATAGCTGAGGCACTTGCAGAGGTGAGGTGCCGTCAGCGCTGGGTGGTGGCTGAACTGTTTGCGGTTTTGGGCTGAAGGCACTAAATTCCACCCACTTAAGCAGAATGTTTTGTGGGCCAAAAATTTAATTCCCGGGTATTCTGTGTAGCAGCGATGTTTTCTGAACGTCTCTCGTGTAGGCTTTTCACGTCAGGCTTTTAAGTGCTGCCTTTTTCATATTTTTCTTTGCTTCGTGTGTTTAGAATCACAGAGCAGCCCAGGTGAGAAGGGACCTCGAAAGATCATCTGGGCCAGCATTTCGTGGCAAAGGGAGCCTAGATGAGGTTATCTAGCACCCTGTCCAATCGCATCTTGAAACCTCCAGCGATGGGGACTCTACCACATTCCCGGGGAGGTTGTTTCACTGAACTATTGTTTTTATTGTAAAAAAATTCGTTTTAATGATGACCTTCTGCGTCAATGTCTTTCTTCATTTTTACAGAGATCGAAAATTATATAAACTGGGATTAAAAGGATTTTATGTCAAAGATGACAATGACAGTACAGGTAAGGTGATAAAATGTACTGTGCAATATGATGTGCAGTTATACTTAAAGTGAGTTATGTGTGGTTATTTAAGGTACAGTAGGACTGTATAACTGCTAACCCATAGTTTTGTTCTTATTTCTGGCTTGTTTTTCAGTATTTTTGTTATGGGGATGGATGTGAATAATAACTTAGCACTTGCATAACTTTCAAGTTGCTCTAATCTTGATGTGGAAGTTTGTGTCAAATCAGGTGCGATGCTTATTTCTGTTTGCACAGACTTACCAGCTCACATAATCTCCACCTAGTGCACAGATCAGATTAGCTCACAAGTGCCTGACCTGCTCTCAAATCATAATTTCAATTTCCCTAGCTGAAAATTAATTATATAATGGAGGTCTGCAAATCCTCGATGATTGCCTGGGAGTAATACTGTCCTGCTGCCTCTACCCCAGTCTAGGACATTAGCTGTTGTTGATTCATCTGCTGGGCCAGAATTAGAGAAGAAGCGATAGCCCCGATGGGGGAGATTATGATTTGCATGTACATGAGGAATCGTATGAGGAGGACCGGAGGAGTAAGTCTCTCCCTACTTGCTTGTATTTTAGGAATAATCGTGGTGCATGCTCTGGCAAATTCAACACCAGTCCTTCGCTCCCTCCTCCTGAATTCCTCACACATGCCTATCTGAACATAATTCATTTGGTATCTGATTTTTCCATTGCTGTCTTGCTAGCTCCAGCATCATATAATAGCTTGATTTGAAAGGAAGGAGTCTGAACAGAAAGGAATGTCCATAGAAGCTGAGAATTAATAGCACTGGTTAGATGGAGGCAGTGTGAATGGAGTGAAGAAGGAGAACGTAAACCATGTTTTTGTGCATATGTGACTGAATTGTGGTGAGAGTAATCAGTTAAAAACAGAAGAGTCTTGTGCTGTGTGATAATTTGGCAGTAAATATATCCTGACCAAAAAAAAAAAAAATCTTAAATTTTTCCATTTTATCAACTGTGTCAAGAGCTTTTGTATTTCGTAAGTTTCATCAATATACAGTTCCTACTTTCTCATTGGTATTTGTCATTTTATACACATACGATGTTGCTTAAAAAATTGATAGATGTGCGAGCAGTGTTTTGATAGTTGATCAGTTATTTCTGAGATAATTATGTTCTGTAGTTCACACATTACATTTTTGTAAAATCGTATTATCTTTGTTAGTGTGTTTTTGAAAGATTTGTAACAAAGCCAGCAGTTTCTTGTATTTTAAGCTTGCTTTGGTACATGCCAAAATAACTCCTGTAAAGAATTTTCTTTTCCTAATACTGATTTTTCTATTGTTTGCTAGGTGTTACTGTAGTTTGCTCTGCAAGTTATTGAGGTGAATGTTTGTGATGGGTTGACCCCAAGCACCCACACTCTCTACCCCAGTTTTTATTGCTGAGCATCCCGTTATACGGTATTGACTATCCCTTCAGCCAGTTTGGGTCAGCAGTCCCAGCTGTGTCCCCTCCCCATCTCTTACCCACCGCAGCCTACTTGCTGGGGAGGGCAGAGAGGGGAAAAGAGAAGGTTACCATGCTGTGTAAGCACGGCTCAGCAATAGCCAAAACATCGGTGTGTTATCCACACTGTTTTAGCCGCAGATCCAAAACACAGCACCATACAGGCTGATATGAGGGAAGTTAACTCCATCCCAGCCAGACCCAGTGCGACGTTTTGGCTGCCAAAGTTAGATTTTGGTTCCTAGTGATAGTTATGCAGCAAATAGATGCTTATGACAAAAATTTTAAATGGGAAAGGAAGCTTAAGAGGCAGTTCTGCTAATTTTTGTAGGCCATGCTATTGCATTGAGGTATCAGAACCAGATGATATTCACTTAATATAATTTGTTAATAGGGGAGGAACAAGCGTCTGAGGAGGAGAACCTTTGTCCCAATGTGACATTAAAGGTGGATACTAATCATGCTCTCGACCTGGAAGAAGTTGAACTAGACTCGGAGGCCGAGCTTATGAAGAGTATGGGATTGCCTCTTCAGTTTGGTGGGCAGTCAGCCCACAGGGACTTTGTGGTAAATCTTTATTTGCTTTATTTGTTCTGTTTACTTTGTGTTTCCAGAGGTAGGGGCATGTCTGCTCCTCAGTTATTTTTGAGACTGCAGTTCATGGAAGAGTATCCGAGCTGGCTTTAAGCTGTCTGCCTCGCATACTTGTAACAACATACAGCCCTGTGGTCTGTGGAGTTTGTAAAATCCACCTGCCAATTTGACTAAACAGGGTCAGGCTGTGCTTTATGCTTCCATACCTATATTTCTCTTGCTACTAGAGCGAGCTAGTTTAAAACAGCCATGGTAACGTTGATGCTCTGCAGCAGGACAACTAGTACACTCCAGTCTGAGCATGTGTGTTCTTTAACCGTTTAGCTTTAGATACTAATATAAAAAGCTAGTTTCTCAGATCCCCCTTGCAGCTGATAAAGCCAGGCTGTTCCGAAGGGCGAGAGTGAAGCTTGGGTGCTCTGCTTCCCATAGGAAGCATTTGGGCTTTAGAGGAAGACTGAAGTTGTTCACAGATGAGAAAAAGACAGTGAGATACCCACATTGTCCACTCTTTGGAATACAGACCTCCCTGACAATGAGAGAGTACTTTTGTGCAAAGCACTCCGTGGTTCTGACGTGATTAATTTGTAAATAAATAGGAGAAACTTGTACGTGATTTTAGTTGATGGCATGTAAATAGACCTTACAGGCATCCAACTTCAAGCCCGCCGTATACTGCAATTTTTGTTGCTAGGTAGTAATACTGCAAATAAGTTGAATGAGAAAATAATATATGTTTTTACTAGATTACTACTAAGCGTTGTATTTGGCACTGTGTGTATTAACACGACATTGAGGGATGTGGATGAAAGATTAATGCCAGTTCTCTGAACCTAACTTCTTTATAGTCCACCTTATGCCTTTGTCAATGCAACAAAACTAGGGATTGCAGTTGATGGGACATTTGGAGTAATATCTGTACGTTTGCAGTCTTTTGCCGGTGTGAGTTATAGTCCCTCATCACCGCCACCTTTTTACCTGCCAAACTTAATTTGGCAGTTTATGAAAAAAATTGGCAGATTTATCTGATAGAAAAACTTGCTTTTCTTGGATGTTTTTATCTTGTTTATATCTGTAAGCACAGGAAGCCCCACTGAAACAAGTGGAGTTGTATTTGATGAAACCAACAAGTTACCTTAGTGTTTCCTTTCAGTAACAGGTTTTTGTCTTCTGTTCCACTAGACAACTGTAGTAGTCTGAGTTTGTTGTAACAAGTGAAATGGTTGTATTGCACAAATGAAAGTGCCACCTGTTTGGAGAGGAGGCTGTCTCCTTGTGTTTCTGTTAGCCAATGTAGAGGTCAGTATAGGATGGGAAGAATATTACACCCCTCTTTTGGGTCAGTGTCTTCAGACATACAGAGATTCAGCTACAGGAGTTACAGAGCTTACGAGTATAAAGCAATGCTTTTTTGTTTAAAGCACCCAAAGGTAGCAAAGATTTTACATTCTATTAGGCTGAGCATTATATGTCCACTACCCTAATAAGACACCTGAACAGTGTTTGCTGGCCAGGCAGATACCAGGCGACAGTAAGGGTCAGCCTCCACGGCCCCCTAAAACAGGTCCTTGGTGTTACAGAGATACTGTTTTACTGTTGAGCTCAACCCAGTGACCCCTCAATTCCTGACCAACCTCCCTTTCAGATTTTATAGTGTTTCATGTTGATGTCTTTCCTTCTGAATCCTTGAGCTACTGATGACTTCCCTCTCAGCAGCCCCACTTCTGTCTGTAATTCTGCCTTTTTTTGTGTGTGTCTTTCTGTAGACTTTGTCACAGCTCTTTCTCACAACTTCAGAAATGTCAGCCAAGATTATGCAGCGGGGCCCTGTCAGGCCCATAAACCCTACAACCTTTTGCGGGGAGAAAGCTAACAGCAGGGTTGAAGTGATAGGGAGGGTGACAACGGAAACAGAAATGTGCTTGGGGAGAGGAAAAGAAAAGACTGCGTGTATCTTGTGGACTTCTAAGTATGTTTTTCCATTATGTTTTAGGCAACAGAAAATTACAGAAGGAGAAGTAACATGAAGATTATGAAAAAGAAAAAGAAGAAGAAAAAAGAGTTACAGCAAAAACATGAGGATAAAACGGGGCAGGAAT
>NW_009204659.1:4915-6509 GCF_000690835.1 Fulmarus glacialis
CATATCCAGTCTGTTGCTGATGCTGTAGCCCTAGCTACAGAGCAATGTGAGAAGAGCAGCAAACCTCAGGTTGTAAGTGAAGGGAACTGTTCAGAAAGTCTTGCAAATGAGGCTTTACCCAGTGAACTTAAAGAAAAATGGGAGAAGTACTGGAGCGAGTACGGAGAGGGCCTTCTTTGGCAAAGTTGGCTGGAGAAGCATCAAGAGGTCTCATCGTCTGAGGCCACCACAGCCTCTGAGCCTTGGAATAGTCCAGACACCAGGGAAGAGTGGGAGCAGCATTATAGTGAGCTGTACTGGTATTATTGGGAACAGTTTCAGTACTGGACAAGTCAAGGATGGACTACTGAGAGCTCACACGGTGACCACATGGAAGCTAATGGGGTTACCCAAGAGATGGGTGTTTCGGGAAAAATGGACTTGGTTAGCCCAGGGGCTGAAGGCAGTCAAGTGCTGAGCTTGGAGCTGTCTCCCTCTAACACCAGAAGTGAGGAAACACTCCCTTCAAGTGCTGAGCCCCACACTGAAATAATCTCTGGGATTTGTAATTTAAATCTGAATTTGGAGGAAGTGGAGCAGAGCAGTGCAGCTCTAACAGTAGTCCACCAAAGTCCTCAAGAGCGTAGTTCATCTGATAGTGAAAGCCAGAAGGAGCCCTGTGATGGAGGAACCAGGAAAAGGAGTGCACCTAGTGAAAATAAAAATATTAACCAGTCGGGTAATACAAAATCAGCTAAAATTGATTCTACCAGAATTTCTCTAGGCGGTTATATATAAGAAACAAGGGCATGTCTGTATTATGCCATTTTAAAAAAGTCAATCAGGTATTTTGTGGAATGATTGCATACTTGATACCTTTTTCTTCCCTCTGCTTCTCTGGATGATCTCTCTCCTCTCTGACCTGTATATTGAATGTGTTCTTCAGACAGAAGTGATTTTAACAGAACATGTACTTCATAAATCTTCAAATGTACTACAGAAAGTGGTGAGAGAGCACTGTTAGTGCGTATTTATTTATTTATCTTAGTATTGGTATTGCAGCTGTGTCATTCAGCTGATGTGTCTTTTCTCACCGATAGTCTAAAATGAATGAAAACTCAGGTTGATGTTGTCATGAATCTGACAAATTTTAAGAACAGCTTTTTGAGGAAGAAAAATAGTTCTGCAGTTCTGGAGTTGGGTTTTTTTTTGCTTTCTGTCTAAAAATACAATACTTGAAAATAAACTCTTGTTTTGTTGTACTGTGTTACTGTGGACCAGATGTCTTCCAGATGTCCTTCCCAGCATTAAGTTATCAGTTAGGCAGTGAGCTGCAGTCATCTTTACAACCCCAAATTCATACGTTCACAGCTAGCGCTAACAAGTGAAAGTGCCAGGTAACGTGGTAGCGTGGTGAAAGCCAGTGGCTGTGCCTTACGCTACTGGAAGAGCTTCTGTGAGGGAGGTACAAAAGTGGGCTGGAGATGTTTTTGCCAGCCAGTTCAGCAAGCGGAGAAAGCAGACAGCCATCGCATTTGCCTGCCGGTTCCTCCTGCCAGCATTTGCTGTAAGCAGCAGTGTATCATCTTTCCTGACCGTTGTATGGTTTCTCCTG
>NW_009204659.1:6541-15615 GCF_000690835.1 Fulmarus glacialis
GGAGGGATGAAGCACGTGAGTTAGGTGTCAGCAGCTCGGGACGTCAGTTTGGTGGGAAACCTCTGAGTCCGCTGCTAGAGACTTTCTAAAGAAGGAAGAAACAGGTGTGGTCCCATCTTGATCCTCCAGTAGAGCTGGAATGGGAAAGGTGAAAGGAAAACCTCCTTTCCAACAAGAAATGAGTGTTGGAATCCTCTCATTAAATGTATGTGAATATCTTCGCGTAGCTAATGAAATGGAAACAAAATTTATGCACAAGGAAGAAACTGTTTTGAATTTATACCTTGTCGGTATTTTATTTTTCTTGGAGAGCTGAGATAATTTGAAGTTGGTCCTGCTTAAGATTATTAACTCTACAGTGTAACTAATACTGGAAGCTTGCATTGGTATGTTTTCCCTCAAACAAAGACAGGTAAAGATATGTGTGTTTGGCACTTGTGCCTTCTTTGTCAAATTCAGGTATGTACGGCAACCTAACTAGCTGCAGACTTACTTTGGGGATAGGAGGATAAGGAATTAATTTATGCAGGAGGAAAATATGATCTCATCTGTCTTTTTTAGGTTCACAGGGGTCAGGTAGCTCGAATTCAAATGACAAAGAACAGTTGCTGCTTCGTGACCAAGGTGAAGATGAGGATGAAGAGCCTCCTGAATATAGACATGCCAAAGTCAAGAGAAGGCGAGTCATGAAATTTAGACGAGCTTTTTTCTCAAGAAGCCCAGGTCCAAAAGACTCCTGATTTATAGTAACTATATGTTTGATTGAGATTGTGAGTTAAAACTTCAGTACAAAACCACATAGTCTTCCATCACTGCTTATCTCTTTACCTGGCAACAAGCAGTGGATAGTTCTTCTCTTCCGTTGCTTTATGAAAACAACGTATGGCCTCGATCACTGTGCAAGGTGACGGTACTATTCTTGTGCCACTGAAGCATACAAGATTGTTAAATTGGATAGCACAACTTGCTTATCTAGGTCTAATTAGTGTAGATGATACAAGAACGATAGTAAATACTTCGTATTGTTTAACTGAATTCTATGCTGACACTGAAGTGCTCAGTGCTATGGCAATCATAAAATAGCTAGTCTCTGCCTTGTCACAGTCTTTTTCTTTCTTCTCTGAAAATTTATAGCCTTAAAGATGATGAGATGGCTCTTCCTCTCTAATAAATTGACAAACTCAAAGGTGAAAGGATGGATGGAATTATTATCTGCTAATCATTTAGCTTTGGTTTTGTTCTAGTATTTTGCTGTTGCCATAGCATTAATAACGGATAATAATATAAATAACATAATAAATGATGAAGGTAATTTGGAAATAGTGTGAACAAACACTGTCTTCATCAGTTCCATGTAGGGCTTGATATTAAATATTTTAAGAGGTCATGTGGAATAGTTGGAATATTATAGCCCCAATAGAAGGACATACGTACCTAGAATTGGGTAAAAAAAAAAAAAGTATGTACTCATGCATATGAATAAGCTGATGTTACCTGTCTTGTTTGGTTTCACAGTGTGTGGAAGAACTTACTGAAGCCCACATTTAAATGTTTTCAATATGTGAGTTTCTTAGTGGTATATCTGCAAAATAAGAGTGTTTTTTGCAGTAACTAACTTTGTCATCTGCATTTTTTTCTAGCCATGAACTGGATGTGGATGAGAACCCAGTGGAAGATCCTGAGGAAACCTGCTCTGTTTTGGGTTTCAAGTGTGGCACAGGACAAAAGTAATTGCTTATGAGGAGCTCAGGGTTTCTTCACAGCAAGTCAGCTCCCTTGTTATTATTCAAATAGGCCATTCATCTCCATTCCCATTTTGTTAAACTTTTGAAGATGATTGCCAAAGTTAGTCTCTGCTCTTAATAAAACTGTCATTTTTTGGCTAGAGAGAGAGATGCAAAGTTACAGAGACTAATTAAAGAACAAGAAAAGTGCTTTGAAACAGAAGTGTAACTTGTAAGGTACTTGCAGTTGTGTAAATGTTGTGGCTGTGTAAATGGCTGGTCAGCTACTTAAATCATAGAATCATAGAATCATTAAGGTTGGAAAAGACCTCTAAGATCGAGTCCAACCGTCAACCCAACACCACCATGCCCACTAAACCATGTCCCTAAGCGCCTCATCTACACGTCTTTTAAATACTTCCAGGGATGGCGACTCCACCACTTCCCTGGGCAGCCTGTTCCAAGGCCTGACCACTCTTTCAGTAAAGAAGTTTTTCCTAATGTCCAGTCTAAACCTCCCTTGGTGCAACTTGAGGCCAACAGAGCTTAAAGGCTCTGACAGTTAGCGGTCCTCTCGGTTTGGAGTCCTGTAAGCTTAGCTCATAATTTATAGCTGTTTCATATTGGAATGAGGTTGCTTTATACTAGTAAAATGTTGCTATACTAATAAAGTAGTGCCAGGGTGTTGACCAGTGAAATTTCTTTTTTGGTGGTATGACCTAAAGATACAGTGGTCAGTGCTGTAGAAGTAACATCATAGGGCACAGGTGGACTGTAGCTTAGGTCTAGCGCTTCTGCAAGATGCAAGTTGTTTAGTACATATGTGTGTGTGTATATATATATATATGTATGTTTCAAAGAGGAGCATGTTTTGTAGTTGACAATCTGTTCTACTTTATAAAAATTATTTAAGTGAATTGCCCATATTTCCCCTTTTTTTTTTTTTTTTTTTTATCATAGGGCACAGGTGGACTGTAGCTTAGGTCTAGCGCTTCTGCAAGATGCAAGTTGTTTAGTACATATGTGTGTGTGTATATATATATATATGTATGTTTCAAAGAGGAGCATGTTTTGTAGTTGACAATCTGTTCTACTTTATAAAAATTATTTAAGTGAATTGCCCATATTTCCCCTTTTTTTTTTTTTTTTTTTTTTTTTTTCCTTTGCCGGGAGACAAAGTAGCTGTTTTGGAGGTTCTTTACAGCCACCAAAAAGATGTTTCATTCTACTAATCAAGATATTTTTTCATTTCCTATTCTTCCAGCTGGTCTGGGAAATTATTTCCACCTAAAGTTATTTTTAGGAAAAAAAATTAAAAAAAATTTAAAACCAATTTGGGTAAACATTTTCAAATAAAAATATTTAAAATTTTTCATGAAGATACATTTTTTTTTTTGCAGCTACATCTAGTGACATATATTTTAAGAGTGGAGCAAACGTCTCATAAAGAAATAATTTAGTCTAAATCATTTTCTGTAGACATCAACATTCATGTTAAAGCTTCCAGATTGGAAATTAGCCAACTAAGTCCTTTTTTTTTTCCCCTTTTTTTTTTTTTTTTTAATTTCAGGTATGGTGGAATTCCAGATTTCACCCACCGAAGTGTGCAGTACTTGGAGAAAAAAGCAAAACTCAAGTCCAAATTCTTGGATATGCGTAAACCAAGGAAGAGCAAAAACACACACATCTTCTTTACAGAGGAATCTGAAACGTCTTGCACAAAAAATAAAACGTTGAAGAAGGTAGGTTTAATTTTTAGTGTTGCTGTAATTCATAGATTTATCTGCTCCCTTAGCTGTTGTTGAATTATGAAAATGAAAAAAAAATTAATTGGCCAGAGTAGGTGGCATTTTTTAAGTGGCAGTCCACTGCTCTTTATTCTTTTTCCCCTGCCCCACCCCTGCTTAGGTGAAGAGTAGTTAGGTTAGGGCAGATGTGGAAAGCATTGGTGGACTCTTGGCAATCTATCAAGAGGAATGTGAGCTTAATGGCAAAGTTATATGAAAGTCATTCCTAACATCTGGATGCATCATTCCTTTAGAGCTGTGTGTAGGTTCCTATAATTACTAGAAGTATCCTTGATTTTAAAATGCACGTGAGGGCATTTGTTAGTGCTGGCATTTCAGCAGTGAGAGAAAAATGTTTGTGTAGGTTAGTGTATTTCATGTAACTCCATGTTCTTAGTAATTTGTATCAACATTTTTGCTTATGCCTGTACCTGCATTTATTTTCACCTATAACTTTATGCTTAATTTTTTTTTTTAAACTCAGAAATTAGTAACGAGTAGAAAAACTTGTTCGCTGTAGATTTTTCTTCGTTGAGGCTCTTTAAAATCTGTTACCTCAGATTTTCAATGTTACTTTGCCTTCTTCTGGGATGCTTGGCACCCAAGTGCAAAACACTGTTTCCTGGTGGTGTAATTTTTGATCAAAGGCTTGACCATTGCCATCTTCTACCTGAGGCCAGTATAGTTCGAGGGCAACTTTAATTATGTGAAGAAAAAAAAAGTTATAAATTTCCTCAGATTTTCTGGTGAGGAACTGCCCCGGGCCTGGTGCCACTCGGAGCAACTGTAACGTAAAAGTGAGCATTTGCGCATGCCTTTGAAGAGTTTGGACTAGCCTCTGCACGTTGGTTAGGGTGTAATGCTGAGCTCTACTGTGCAGCAGAACCCTTCAGCACATGCACCGTTTGGTGCATCTTGGAGATGAGGCAACTCATGCATGAAGGTAATTTTACCTGTTTGTGCTGACCTGAAAGGCAGAGTACAGCTTCTCTGAATGCAGGTCGGAGAAAAGATGATTAATTAAAAAGTAGTAGTCTTGGTCACCTGTGCTGTGGCAAGTCTTGACTATTTATATTTCAGTTATTACTTGAGAATGATTTACTGTATTTATCAGTCAATTTTGTGGAGTTTCTCTTTTGCGAGTAGCTGGTGTCTAGTTCCCAAAGACAACTTGTTTCCAAAAGTTGTAAAAAGGGAGCGCAGTTAAGGACTTCCTGAATGTTTTGACTCTGGGTATTTTACTTTTTTTCAAAATACATGCGGTAGAGAGTGCACGCAGGGCAGGTGCTTTTGAACTGTGAGGCTTTTAAACTGTGCTCTTGGTAGCTGGCTAACAGCACCATCTGATCGTCTGTGATACTTGACAATTGCAGGTGGAAGAGTTCCTCAAGCGGGCTAATAAATCCGGGGAGGAGGCCACCTCCCAGACAGCCTCCCCTCAGGGCGGAGGGGAGGCATTGGCCGTGAGCTGCGACTCGGAGGATCAGGAAAGCGTTGCTGCCGCGCAGACTGCGACGCCGAGCGCTGAAAATCAAAAGCCACCGCCTTCCAGCGCGGCCTTCGCAGAACCTGGAGGGAGCAAGCCTGGGGCGGAGGCGCAGGAGGCGGCGGCGAGCGGCTCCGAGGGCCAGGGTGCGGGGAGCCAGGAGCCTGGCTGCGGGCGGCAGCTCCTCTCTCTGGATATTCCCGATTATCTCCGGGCAGAGACAGAGGGTGTCAGCCAAGGTACATCAAGTTTCCTACAAAAACTGGAAATGAATTGGCAGTGGACTTAATACTGCCTTCCCAAATTACAGCGTTGTGTGGTATTTATTTATTCTGTTTATTCAAAGGGACTCGTTAGGTCCAAGGGGTAATGAGGCTGATTGAGAGCTGTGCTAGTGGAAGTAGCTTATTCCCGGAGCGCCATAATCCCAGGTCTTGTCTTTAATATTGGCAGTATTCCTTATAGATAAACAGTCATTGTTCATCCTAGACATGATCTAACAGTTCACACCCTTTTTCCCCTGTAAGGATGAGGTAGATGTAACTTCAGGTAGATGCACAGACCATCAGATTTGGGGTTCTTAGATGCACATTGCTGAGCTTTGGGGAGCATGTGTTGTTAAAATTATTTTCTAGGGGAAACAAAAAAAATCTATATTATGAACTTTTCTATTTAACACTGCAAACAAGGAAAACAGAATTATTCAGGTTTCTACATATAGTTTAATCCTCCCTACAGTAATTCAATTATGTTAGATTTCTACTGTAAAACTCATGTCTAGATTGGTTCTTATTCCTTATTTATGTAAGGGCATTAAGTTGGTCTCTGATCCGCTTGTTTGCTCACTATGTAGAATTCATTGCCGTTAGTTGAAGATGATGGCTAGCCTGTTAAGGCTCTTAAATAATGGGTGAAGTGTTATGATTTTTAGGACTGTGACTGATGCCTGTCAGGTAACACTATTCCCTTGAAATATAGGATGCTTTTTTTTAACTTAAACCACTAATCTGCGTAATCTGGCAAACAGTAATAGAGGACATTTAGCAGTGTTGTTAAACATGAGCATCTTATATCTTAACTCTCACCTACCTACCAATTACATTCCTAGCCTACAAGAACAGTGATTGTTAACTTTCGCAGTGTCTTCCAGCTGTAGATGAAAAAACTACCACAAAGAAGAAGGAGAAAAAAAGGAGAAGGCGGCATAAAATTGCGCTGGGAGCTATACCTGCCGAGATTGCTGCTGATCCGGAGCTGGCCAAGTACTGGGCGCAACGCTACCGGCTGTTCTCTCGGTTTGACGAGGGAATTAAACTAGACAGAGGTGTGTTTAGTACAAAGTGCACTGACTTGGTTGTGTAAGATGTATCCAAACCTGTGCCCCTTCTCACAGTTTATTACTGATTTTCTTATATGAGGAGCATTACTGAGCGTGCGTTTGCACCTCTGGATAAATTCCATCCCCCAGCAGGCAGGTGAACGGAAGTCTTGGACTTCAGAAGAGCTTCTAGCATGGGACACCCCTGTTTGCATTAGTCCTGATGTTTGCCAACGATCATACTGTACCCAAATCATGCTTGGTCAGCACTTTTTCAGAAACTCGATGACATTTTTCTATTTCTATATTTTATAAAATAATTTTGTGAAACTTCCAAATATGCTGATGGATCTAGTTTTGTTCTGTTTTGTTCTGACTGTCAACAGTCACTTTCGAAGTTACTTTTTTCCATGTTTACATGGAAACCACTTCCAAATCATAAATTTATATGTAAAGAAGGAATTAGGATTACTGCTTTTTTGTATCTTGGGTTTGTTGGTTTTGTAAGCCTTTCACTTCTAATGCTCTCCCACATAAACACGTAGATTATTTGGCAGACCAGACATTGCTGCAAAGAAAATAACATGTTGGATAAGAGAGAATGTATTTCTGGTTTTATTTGTTACAGAGCGTAATCGTGATGTATAAAGTTTTCCGTAGCTGTCTCTCAGTGGACTTGTCCTTGATAAGCCAGAATCCTCAGCACCAAGTTCAACAAAGCATTTATCGAGATTCAGGCATATCTGTTTGCTTCAGTGAGACTTTGTTTGCTTAGCAAATCACTGAACTGACCAGAGTTTATCATCTTCAAAGCCTGTATTTCCTGGTTGAATGCGCTAAGCTAAAATTGTTGGGATTAACGCTAAAACCTTCAGTTGTGGCAGGGGGTTGGTTGGTTGTTTTTAATTTAGGTGACCTTGAAGTAAGAGGCGAAAATAGACTTCTTCCCTTTCCTTTGCAGAGGGTTGGTTTTCTGTTACTCCTGAGAAAATAGCTGAGCATATTGCTGTCCGCGTTAGTCAGTCATTCAACTGCGATGTCATAGTGGATGCATTCTGTGGCGTTGGAGGAAACGCTATTCAGTTTGCATTGACCTCAAAAAGAGGTAAGAAGGTATTGTATATAGCGCATTATTTTATTTCTTCAATCTTTTTCCCTAAAAATTTGGATATGCACTTTGTTTGCTGATTTTTTTATTACTTTTTTTTTCAGTGCTTGTGAAGCAACCAAAGCTTTTTTGCTTCATCAGACTCACAATATGAGCTTTCTGTTTTTAAACAGGACCTATAAAACTGCTTTTCTATTTTAAGTCAGAGTTGGGTTTGTGTTGTACTAGTCAAAGTTATTTTTACGTGGCATAGTAACTAGTCTGTCGGATGCTCTGAAGATTGCTGGTGAAGGTTGAGTTCTGTTTGCAGTGCCGATCTGCAGAGACACCACAAAGCTGCTGCTTTTCCCAATTGTTACGCCAGGTCTGTGTACTCAAAAGCAGGTTATGTGCAAATAGTACTTAAAACACTTGAACAGGATCACCTGCAGGTGCAACAGAACCAAATACAGAAAAGTGATGATAACTTAGTATCAGTCTAAGTTCCTGTTGCCAGCTAATGACATTGCAGTGAAACATTGAGAATGCAATGACATGAAGCTACAGTTCCTCAGAGGGGAAGGACCTGCCCTTGCGTGGCAGGAGCAGAGGTTCCACCAAGAGTGGAACATTGACTACTTGTTATTCCTCTACTCATCAAACACTCTGGTAAAATACCAGTTCATCTAATGCTTCCAAGTAATTTCTGAGCAAGACAAATGGTGGTTTCTACTGCATTGAATTTGGTGATCCATTCTATAAATATTTTCTAAATTTCACTTAGCTTTTTGTATTTCCTGGCTAAATTTTTATTTCTATGATTATGTACTGCCCTTGTATCATCTCTCTTGTGCTGTGCTGGGTGGTTTTTTTAAACTCAATTTTCAGTACAATGTGATCAGCCACAGATAAATGTTTATCTTTAACAAAGGAGAAGAGTAAGTTTCTAACTGACACCGTTTAAGCTGTCAGGCTCACACCAGGATTGAAGCGAGGAGGACTTCCTCTCTTAGGCAGACAGCCTTACCTGTCCACTACTTGAGCTGAGATTGTCATGGTAGTAGATGTATGACTGCCAGAAGCTAAAGCTTCCCAGTTTTGCAACAGCAGCTGAGCCTTCCCAGTCTTGGCTGCGTGGCTTCCCGTGCTGGTTTGTAAATGCAGTGGTTCTGCTCTTGGTGGAACCTCTGCTCCTGCCACGCAAAGGCAGGTCCTTCCCCTCTGAGGAACTGTAGCTTCACGTCTACTATGACCTACAAAACTGAAGTAGTTACTTACCGCACAACAATAGATTATAGAAGTGACTTGTAGCTGGTGGCTGCAGAAGAACACCTTCCTTCTGAAACATCCTTTTGGTGGTCAGGTGGCATTCACAGCTCACATTGTGTGTTTGCTCTCTCTTTTGTTTGCAGTGATTGCTATTGATATCGATCCCGAGAAGCTCAGTCTTGCGCGCAACAACGCTGAGGTGTACGGCGTGGCGGATCAGATAGAATTTGTGTGCGGAGACTTCATGGTGCTGGCTGCCGACCTGCAAGCAGATGTTGTGTTCCTCAGCCCGCCCTGGGGGGGGCCTGACTATGCCACTGCTGAAATCTTCAATATCCAAACCATGATTTGCCCAGACGGATATCCTTTCAAAGTTATGCATTGTTGTGATTTTCAGTCGTTT
>NW_009204659.1:15633-19894 GCF_000690835.1 Fulmarus glacialis
CTCCTCCCTCTCTTGACATGGGCTTTGCATGTCCAGTTGGCTGGCTGGCAGTGATATGACCAGCAGCTGAAGTCCCAGATGTGCCGCATTTGTTTAGTCCTCCTTCCCCAACCTCAGCTATATGACTTTGACCACCTAAAATTAAATATTTTTGTTATAATTGTTTATTTAAAAAAAAAAAGTCATAAAGATTTATTCTTAAAAGTGAAAAATCCTTTAGAGAATTGTAGTAGCTTCTTAACTTAAAGCATTAATTCAGCAGTTTTAACACCTTTATATTATTTTATTAAAATACCCTGAAGTAATCAAGTAGTCATGTGGTGTGTATATATAGGCAATAATTAGTTATGTGAGCTATGACTTTTTCATTAATTCCACTTTTTAATTGATTTATAAAAGGTATATCTTACTTAAAATATCTTACTGAAACTATTCTCAATCATAGCACCTGCCTGTGATTTGGGAAATCACAGAAGAGTGCAAGCAAAATATTAACCCTTTTAATTAATGTATAAAATTCCATACTAACTTATTAACAGTAGTATTGAGCACTCATTCATTTGGGAAGGTAGTAGCATAATAGTTTCATCAAATATGAAGTGTGGTGGGGTTTTTTCCCCCAAAAATAATGTCAGTTGCTTCCTTTTTGGCTAAAATGTAGCCATATTTGTAAGAGTAAGGAAATCTTTGTATGCATGCGTGAGAGAGATTCCACGAAATGGATTCGAAAACAAATATCAAACCAATGTACTAGCTATAAACTACATTCAAATTTCTCAAATACTTCTCTGTAGTTCAGTTAAATTTTCTTAAAAAGTGAGGTGTTGGGGGGTTTTTTCCTACTTTTTAGGGCAGTGGTGAAATAGAGTTTCTGCATTTCAGAAGACTACCTCACTCTCACCCAGAAGACTAACTATAATTCAATTGCATAATAACTGAATTTGGGATATACTTTCAAAATGAATGAATACAAAGCAACTTCTCCTTCCCCATTCTTGTTTTTTTCCTTTACTGGCTTCTACATTTGAAATTTTCAGGCTTTCCAAGAAGATCACCAACAATATTGTGTATTTTTTACCTCGGAATGCAGACATTGACCAGGTGTGTTACTGGTTAAGGGCTTGGTAATTACAAAAAGCTCAGCTGGCTTAAAACATAGGTGTTATAAGCACAAACTTAAGACTTTTAAGTCTGTTCAGCGGAATGTGGGGTGTTTTTTGTTTTAAGTTTGAACCTTACGTTAAGTGATTTCTGTGTTTGCCATACTTCTGATATATTTAGAAATGGGAGTAGTAGATTATTTCCATGATTTTGATACCGTTCCTTCATAAAGCAACAGATTGGAGGTTCTTATAGAAGATCCAAAACCAGTAGATTTCTTGAGTGCCAGACAGATACATCATTATAAAAGAAAAAAAAAAAAAAGATTTTAACCAGCTCTTACTATCTGATAAGTTGCTGAATCCTAAACTTTCATGGCTTTCAGTTTATGAAGGAGTTGCAGGAAATCACTGTACAGCCTGCAATCACTACTATCACTGATTAGTAGGTCAGAGACAAATGTCATGCCACCAGAGGTGGTACTGATGCTGTCCACACAAGTGTGTGGTTCCGTATGGGCTGCTTGCATTGCAGTGATTAGATGGTTAGATGCATCACTGACTTGATAAACACAGAATTTTTTTCACTGGTGTGGGTTTTCTTCTATTAGAGATTTTTGTTACAATTTTTTTTTTAAGTAATTAGATGACTGTAACAATTCCCCTGAGTGTCTGGTTTAGTTTCCTGTGTGTATTTTCTATGTTAATTACGTCTTGTAGCTTTTTGCAAAGAAGGGAGCATTGAGATGTTCTCCCCACCTGCAACGTGCCGCAGAACTTCCCAGGATTATTTCCTGCTTTTCCAAAAGCTGTGTCTGACTTAAAGCAGGCAAGTTCTCAAGCCACGTGCTGGCTTGCACAATCGTTGGTGGCAAACAGGTGGCTTGAGGAACAGGCTGAAATTCACAGGGCCTGAGTATTAGCAGACTATGAGCCTGCGCTATGCACAGCACCATTTGTACGGCAGGTGATGATTCAGTTGTGTTTTGCATTTCAGGCTGGTATAATGTCCAAGTGGCTTATGAATCTTTGAACAGGGACCTTAATTTTAGGCAGAGTTTCTCTACTTTCAACTTCTAACCACTGCATTTTATCGAATGTTTCATTCCCATGATGAAGAATGACCTTACCAGGTTTCTGCTCTGCTCATGAGCACTTTTTACTGGATTTATAAATGGGCAAAGGCATCTACATTTCACTTAAGTTCCCACAAAAGCATCTAAGAGGTCTGTCCACAGGCTTGCACCTATTCCTACAGAAAAGCTCGGCACCTCTACGTGGTTGGGTTAGGTGTCTTGCCACCTCTACATCTTGGTCCAGTTGGCTCTGAATATTGTTGATGTGCTCTGAGTGTTCCTTGATGTACATCCACGGGTTTGCCTTTACACAAATGGCTGAAGAGTAACTGCTGTTGCTCAAAAACATGGTTTTGTGGTCATGGCTTAGTCGTTAAAAGCATGTGGCTGGAGGCCGAGTTCAGTTGTCCAGGCTATGGGCTGCTCTCAGGAAGAGAAATTGGCTCCTCATGCCTTTCTCTAGAGATTGTGCCAGTATAAGAAAAAAAACCTAAAGGTTGATGATCTGAGAGCGGGGAAAGAGAACGTGAATCTAGCCCACTGTTTAGGGAAATGTAGTCTTAATCCTGTGGGGACAGAGGCGTGTCAAACATAACCGTCCCAAACGTGACCTTAGTGGATACTCTGGTCCATAGGAGACTGGTTATGGGTTTGGCTGCCATCATCTCTGGCTGTATTTAAGAATGAAGTTTCTGAATTTACTGCCACTACACTTCCAGGGCAGTGAATCTCCAGAAAAAAAGATGATTTATTGTTGAAGTTCCTTAATGGTTACTGTAGACAGTTGTCTTCTCAGTTTGCTTGTGGTTTTGCCCACAGTTCTGATCCATCTTACTTTCCTCATGGACCAGATAAGGTAACTTCTGCTGCAACGACTGCCTTGGCAAGGGCCTGGGGGCACGGCTGCTGGGGTGTAGTGATGTAGCTTGCCTTGTGAATGTAGTCCATAAACTCTAGGGGCCTATAAAAGCTTGATGAAGTGAATCTTAAACATTTTTTTCAGGAGATTAATACCTGAAAACTGAATAATTTGGATAAGGCGATATTTGCTGAACAGATTAGCTGATGCCTTAGATTTGAATGGAAACTTAAAAAACTGTTTGATTTGTGATGATATTGCTCAGGCATTGCCTCTTCTGCGTCCTCAAAAATTAACTCTGTGTGCTCATACACATATGTAAGAGATTGCTAAGCTCCTAGAATAGGTGGTCTAACATGCTTAAGATGTAAGGTGGCCGTTCTTAAAACTTGAGTACTCTGCCTCCTGTTTCTCGTTGACTGGCTTGAATCTACAACCGAGGTGTGCTTGAGTGCTTTGTCAATTAAAATTTATTTAGAAGCTGACTTAATTGCCATTGCAAACCTCCATGAAGATGTTTATACTAACTGTAAGCCAGTGTATCAGTGCAGGTTTGTTTGTCTGACAGTGGATCTCAAACAAAAATGGAAATAAATGCCCAGCAGTTAAAAGCAACTTGACAGTAAAAATACTGTTGAATCTTCAGTTAAGGTGGTGCAAATTTAGTGGAAAATACATGCTTTTCTTTTACAGTTAGCTAGCTAACATGGAATAGGGATCCTGCCACTGGTGTGAAAGCAGGTGGTAGCTGACCTTGACCTAACTGTGACTGAGGACGCGGTGTTCATTGCCTTATTGGTAGACAAGACATACAACCTTGTTCCACATGATTTTATTGCAAATTTATTGCTTATTATGTCTGCAGGTACGGCCTTTTCTGTGTAGAGTTAGTCTTGTAGAGAGAGATGGGGTTCTCTGAATTCCCTTACAAAATTCACTGAGTTTAGGTGGAAGAGGAGAAATGAACTTCTGTACTTCTGCCTCGAGAGGGAGCAGCGAACCAGTGGAATATGGTTGGTGTGTTTACAAGAAATGTGAAACATTTCCCTTAATTGCATCAAATCTCCTTGTTTACAAGCATGTACTTGTTACAAAATTTGTAATGTATACAGGTCCGTTTTCAGGTCGAATCAATCTTTCAAAATATTCTTTCTAGTTAAGGAATAATCAGGAATTATTATATATATGTGTGTGCACATATTTATAATATAATATTTATACATTAA
>NW_009204659.1:19999-34966 GCF_000690835.1 Fulmarus glacialis
AATAGTGCCTATTATGTAGCTCATGTGTGACACCCTTGTTGATACTCATCTTTTTGCAGCATCTTTTACTTTTGAGTCTTTTCTTTCTTTAAGTTTTTTTCACATCCCTTACAAAAAAAGAAAAAAGAGGGGGAGTTGTGGAAACTACCAGTCAGAAGTGTATTAATACTGCATCAGTTCTGGGGGGCTAAACTTGTATTTGGTTGCCAGTGGTGTTTTTGAAAAGCAAAACAAAAAGTTTGACCTACTTAGAATTCCCACAAAGTAGGAAAGAATTAGAAATCGCTGTTTCAGATAGGCTTGCGTATTTAAATCAAAATTAGACACCAGCAAAGTGAAGTGAAAACACTTGATAAATACTTGGGTAGTTGAAAACTTTTCTTACCTTCTATGAGAAGCATTAATGGTGCTAATTCAAGTTGATATTATTAAAAAAACAAAAAGAGAGTGAATACGCACGCTTGGCAAAATTTGGATGAAAATAAATTTCTTCCCCGTACTCTGTTGTTGATTGACTCTAGTGGCAGCAGGGAGCCTGCAGTCAGGGAATGCTCAACCTCCCCCAACATCCTTCCCCTTCTTGGCTGGTTCATTTCCACCAGATCAAGGGGAAGAAAGGCAGTATCTGCAGGAGATCCTACATTTAGGTCTTAATACTCCAGCAAAATGTAACAGAGACTTCCACAAGTGACTTGAGAAGCAAGCTTGTTGAGACAGAATGATTAAATGTTGTTTATGAAGTGTTTAGCGTGCTCTGCCTCATTGTGCAGAGTGGGAAGTGTGTGCTCGCCTCAGGGACCAGGACTTGCATCCAAGTAGCCCGATCTCTTGCACAGACTGTTTTCTGTACCAGATAATACCCTGTATCTTAATATTTGCAGCGAAGGAGGAGGAACCTGGGATTTGTTGCTGTAAGACCTTCTTCCTAATGGTGGGATAGCTTCTTTCCACCTCGTTGCAGAAGGCATACTCAGCTACATAAGATACCAAAACATATCCTCCTAAATGTTCACATACTAACGTAGTGATGCTCCTGACCCTTCTTGTAAGCTGTGTGAGTGCTGCCGTTGAGGTATTGTTCTCTCACTGGTGGTCAGAACGGAGTGAGGCTACATGATGGCTCCCCCCAATAAATTGGTGAGCCTAAAATGTTGGTGACCTGGTATGTTGTGAGACAGATGACTACATCAGCATCTTTACCAGCCTAGCCAAGTTTGAGAGACGGAGTACTGAGGAATCGGGAGTTTATCACATATCCTGACCGTGGATGGTTAACTGCTCAGATACTGTATTGTGCCGAAGTGATTATCCTAAACTTCTTCACTGTTCTTTGAAAACGGTCATGTTGTATAAATTTGCAGACACTTTAATTCAGAAACAGATTTTTCGCTTTTAGCAAAAAGACAATCTTACACATTTATACATTATTTACCATGGGATTATCTTTAAGTCTTTCTGATTTTTAGCTGCTGGAAATGTTGCATATTTAACATCTTGAGCATACAGTAGTGCAAGTTTTAATTTTGGGTCGTGTGTTAGTATATCAAAAGAGCAGGATAATTGAGGCTAATTTTCAGATAATGTTTCAATCTTTGTGACCTTTATAGCAGAGCAAGCAAATCGATTAGAATAATACTGGTCTGCTCTTAAGACAGAATACAAGTGACTTTGCTAATTGAAGATGATTCTGAGAGTAAAATGCCTGATGATTATTCAGCTTGAGAGCTGTCTTTCTGAGTTAGAAAAGTTTTGGTCTATCTAAGATCCAGCCTGTCACAAAAGAAAAAACAACGCAATTTGAGAAAGATTTGCCAGTGTCCAGAAACCTTTCTCTCTGTATAGGTGAGTTGAAGGTTAAATATAGATCCCTAGAAGGGATATGGCACTGTGGCTCTGATCAGAGGGTTATAGCCACCATGTTGGGAAGTCACGTCATAGACCTTACTAACTTGCTCTACAGTTTTTGCGCTAGCAGGCTTCTTGGTGGTATGGGGTATGAGAAAAGATCTAATTTAAAAAAAAGAAAAAAAGGTGTCAAGAACTTTTCAAAAGTGGAATGACTGAAAAAGCAGCCCCTCTTCAAAATTTGAGTCTACTTCAGAATTCAATGTTAATATAGTCCGAGTTTCTTAAACAGGAACTGTTTTGTTTATTGAAAATTATGCCTTCTCCTGTTAGAGTTGCTATTAAACTTCTGCAAAATGTCCCCTTTTTCAGCGAGCTGTTTTTGGCCCTTACAATAGTGTAGAGTAACAGAGGGAGAGGAGCAATGCTGCTTTTGGGGTAATATATGTCAAATAATAATATTCTTCTTTCTTTTAACCATTTTTGAGTAGTATTTCTTCATCAAACGATACACGAACTTTTACACTTCATAAAGTATTGGAGTAAATTCCTAACATAAACTTTATGGTTAAGAGAACTGTTAATTGTTGATTGCTGTCCATGTCAACCATAATTCTGTAAATTTGACAGACCAAACAAGATACTTGTGTTTAAAATTATGAGCAGAAAGGAATGACAGGCAAAACATTGTCAGGTTGATGGGGTTTTTTTTAGATGGCTGCAGATAACTTATTGCTCAGTATCTGCAGGAGGAGTTTTTCCCTGTCCTTAAAACTTTAGAGAGCACCTCAAGGGTTTTAACTTAAGCCTGTGCAAAGGAAAATCCAATTCTGTCTTTTAACTTTCAGTCAAGACTGGGTTTTTTCGAACATTAGTCAAGACTGTAGCACTGCAGCCTATGTTCTCCGTAACCACAGCACTCTGATGGATGAAAGAGTTTTCAAAAACGTCTGTGTTCTTTGAACCTTGCTGAGAGGGGAAGCCGATCCAGCTTTTGAGGAGCATGGGTCCGTTGCAGGAGCACGGGACAGTGGGTGTACTCCTTGGGGACGCAACTTGCAGCGGCACTGGGAGGATGCGCTTCACGAGAGCAGCTGTGTGGTGGACGTGGCGCGACATTTCACAGATGTGTGGGAGATCCGCTGCGAAGTGATGAATGCTGTGCACTAGCAAGGTGTGTTCACAGGCATACGCTCTCCTATCTATATTATTTATGGTATGCTCCCACGTCATTCCTACCGGTTGACTGAAACTATAGAAATTGGGATCATAATGCAAATTGGCAGCCTCTCTCCACTTAAACTGGAGAGACTAGTGATTTATTTGTTACCAGCCAGTTGTAGTTCCGTCCATCATGAGCTTGACCAACCAGCAGTCTGCTTGGTGTTGCATAGGTTTGTAACACAGTCCCTGCTAGGAAGGTCTTACGGGCTGCATTTATTCACTCAAGATACTGTGTTTTTAAAAACTGAAGCAGGGTGGGAGGCAGGGAAAGGTTTACGTTAGTCTTTATGCACTGTTGATAATTCTCTTTTTTTTTTTTTTTTTTTAAAAACAGTCACTTTTCAGACCTCTTCCTGTTTCTGTATTGAAAATTTTGTGTGCGTTTTTACTATTTGAAGATTTGATGACTGGTGCAAAACTTTATAAATTGGGTAGATTCCTGGGTTTGGTTTTTTTTGGGTTTTGGTGGCGGGTGTTTGGTTTTTTGTTGTTTGTGACAGCTATGCCTAATTTAGTGAAATTTCACTGTTGTTGGAGCTTTTGCTGTCCTAAATGTTAGTGTCTCAGACCTGGCTTCTATTCCAAATACTGCCAGAAGATACAAATTACCTTTTGTTCCTTGTCTAGTGTATAGGGTGATTTCCTGAGCCCAGAATTAAGCAAAGTGCTCTTGACCTTGATAGTCATACAAAGAATACACATCATGCAGGTACTTTCTTTTTTTCTTGGCTTTGTTCCCACCTCATCTTCATCATCCATTTTGAGAGAATCTAGAGTTAGACACCGAAGCCTTATTCTGTCTGCAAGTCTAGTGCCTGGATGGGAAGATGTTTGCTGTGTTTCTGGTTTTGAAAGTCCACTTGTGACAAGTGACTGGTCAATGAAGGGAGTGCAAAGATGGGTAAAACTCAATTATTTATTTATCTTAATTATATCTTGTGTCATTCAGAGAACAGAAGATCATAACCAGAGTGATCAGTTTAATAAAAGAATATATTCACATCTATGAATTAAGAAATTTGATGGGAGGCTGACTAGTAAAACTACCACTGGCCCCGTTCATTTAGCTACGATTTTAGACTGGAGACCTAGCCAAATGGGACCTGCCAAGCAATGTCATGTTTGTTTAGGAGTAAATATAACACAGAGGAAAGCAGGGAGTGAAAGGCCAGGAGGTGAACTCAGATTAATTTGATTGTATTTTTAAGATGCTCGGTATTAGGGGAGTTGGCAGGTAAAAGACTGTGGGTTAATGTGTTTTGCAGGCTGATCATTTCTAAGTGAACGTAATTGCGTACAGTTCAGCTGTGACTATCATGTTAATAACGGCAGCTTTTGAGCAGCCCACTTTAAACTCACGTCTGTTCTCCGCCCCTGATAAAAGATAAAGCCAGAAGATACTCCCAGCATACACCAAGCCAGAGTAGCACTTCTGGACTTCAATCTTCCTAAAGCTCATAGCACTTGAATACTGAATTGTAGTTTGCCCGCTTAAGTTTAAAAAAAAAAAAAAAAAATCTCTGGCCTGTCAAAGGGTGGCAGCACCACCATGGCAGTGGCATAATTCACCTGCAGACCTGTACATTTTGAAAAGTGCTGCCTGAGAGCATTTTGTTTTATTACGTTCAGTGTAAAGAATACCATTTCCTTTTTTTTCCAGGTGGGTTGGTATTTTTTTCCCCTAGCCTTTAGGTTGGTTGCAGGGGGAGGGGGTTCCTCTTTTTACTAGTGTTCTATAAAATGAAATGAATCACAGTGTCCTTGTGTGACTGCCTATCAAGCCAAAAAGCTTGTATTTCTCATACCCCAGAAAAGTTTCTTGGGGGGGAGAGGGGAAATGACAATAAACTTTTTATCCACAGTTACTTTAGTTGGTGGCCGGAACAAATACGAAGTTACTTTACTATAAAAAAGAACCTGCAAGGCCAGCAGGACAACCTTTGAGTTCAAAAGTACATCTGAACAATATAAAGCAAGTTTGCACCTTAAGCAACTTGTCCTCCTGAAGTAATCTTCCATGTTCGTTTCCCTTTTCATATTTCTTTTCTGATGTTTCCTATTTTAAACTTGAGACCAAACCTGCTGGCTACTTTTTTAATGCTCTGTGGCTGTGTCTGTAACTGTGGACTATTTCCATCAGCAGTCGCTGAGCTGAAGGAAGAAGCATCCAGGTGAGAGGCATGCAGGGAGGTGTTAACCGAAGCTGCATCCTTTGGCTCTGCTGGGGGAGAGGCACGTGGCACGTGCAGAATTACCCAGCGCAGCAAAAGAGGCAATAGCTGCCCCCCGAGTACCTGGGTTTGGGCTAAAGAACAAACCAGGAGAGTTGCCAGCAGGGAATTGTCGTATTTGCACAGGAAAAGGCAAAATAAACAAATTTTGGACTAGTCCAATTTTTAAAAGAAATTAAGAAGCCTTTCGGTACTCACAGTTGTAGTTCACTGCAAAAACAGGAGGTGCGTGTCGGTATTTCTAAAAATAGGTGAGCATCTTTGTTTTCTCAAAGCATCGTTCCTCAATCTGCTGTTATTTTTAGAGGGCGTCCCTCAGCCAAGCTGGCACCTTTCTGAAACTTGGTGTGTGGCAGCTCTCCCTCGTTACGCCGTCAGGGTTGACTGAGCCCTTCCGAGGAAAACTTGGCAACTCCTACGTAATTAAATTTGCAACCTCCAGCAATTTACAAATAAGCATCGTCGCAGAGGATTTGCGTTTCTCTCCTCTGAATATCAGGGGGTTTGAGGAGCATGCGGTGCCAGATCTGACCCTGCGGAGCTTACGCCCATGTGCTTATTTAGATTTTTGTCACCTTTGGGTTTATCGAATACTTTTAGTAGTCGTTTGAAATTAGTCTTAGTTATCCTGGATTTAACACTTAGAGACTAGACACAGCGTATGTAACTTCTCGGGTGTCCCTCGATGGATGCCACCCCTCAGTGGAGGAGCAGCATTTGCCTGTGTTACTGATGAAGCATTTTGCTTTACTTGGACTTCTAAGAGAAATACTTAGTAAACACTTGTGTTTAATATCAATGCATTAGTCATACTTAGATATGCTAGTGACACAAATTGTGCCCTGAAAGCAGGAGTACGTAACCCCGAGACAGTAATTTCAATATTCTTATATTAAGTTGACTAATCCAATTAATATTTTAGAATACTTAAGCAACATTAGCTATAAAGTGCAAAGACTGTAACGCTTTTTGGAAGGGCATTCCAGCTTTTGTTCGTAATAAATTAGAAGTACAAACTTAACGTCTTCCTAGAAGAAAAAATGTGGATCGCCCCACAATGTTAACTGCTTTAAGGATTTCAAGTAAGAAAAGATAAGTCGTGAAATTAACATTCCTGATCACTTGCCAATTTCAGATTCTTGTGCTATTTATAAGTCAGCCAGCTTCTGCTTTTTTACTTAAGTGGCAGGTTCCTCTTTGACAAGAACGTGGAGATTTTTTTCCTATTACCATTAAATTGAAGGATGAAGAAACTGCTCATGCTTTTGTTTTTGTCTGCAGAAACAAAAAAAAATGAAGAGGGAAAAAAAAAAACCAAAACAAAACAGAAAAGTAAATGCTAGGTTTAGATAAGTGTGGTAATTTTCTGGGCAAGTCAATAAAGGTTCAAAGTATAATTTAGATTAATCTGTTATTTCCTCCTGATAGTAGACTGTTTTTTTACTTACAGTAAAATAGAGGAAGTTCAGCATGTTTATATTTAAACCTGCACCAGAGTCAAGTCTCAAAGGAGTTGAGAAGTGTTAATAATGCAACCTGAACTTTAAGTTTCAGCTGCTAACATCACAAACTTCTTGGTTTAAAGATCAGTTGAAATCTACTGCAGGCTTGCAGACCTTGATCACTTTATGTCTGCCCGGGAAGTTTCCCCGCATAGGCAACTATAGAAATAGTTTTCCTGCAGCAGGCAGGGAAAACAGCAGCACGGAGCAGAACTGGCTGCGGAGCAGGGACCCCCACTGCAGCACGGGTCCTCGGGGTCTATGATAGGGGCAAAAAAAACAGTCAACACTCAATTTTGGTCTTCTCTTCCTTCTGTCTGTGCAGTCTGTCCTGGTGAGAAATCAGTAGCCTGTATGGCTGTCGTCCCTCAAAGAAGTGGTACTAGGCATCATGAGTAGGAACAGGAGAAGACACAGTATTGCGTGCTCCAGTCCAAAATGCAAAGTTCGCTGCAAAACGTTGTCTGTCTGTAATCATTAAGCATTAAAGGTGTGCACCGGGCTCAGTCAACAGAGCACGAACGGTGAAATTCTCACTCCAGTGATCGTAAACACGAGAGCTGGGACCAGCGCTGCCTGATGGGCTCTCCCTGCCTGCAGTTAGTCAGCTGCCTGCAGCCTTTCCCTCAACACTGCCTGAGACCCCAGTGCACCCAACAGCATTTTTTTTTGGTTGCAATAGCAACAACAAAAAACTGTAACTGTTTTTTGTGAGCTTCTCTGCCTGTTTGTGGTCTTGGGGTTGCTTTTGTTTGGGTTGTTCCCTGCCCCCCCCCGCCCTCAGTGCAACCTTTATGCTTCCCAATTCCAGGATTTGGTTTTACTCTTCCCCCAAAACTTGGGATTTTGAACCTTCAAAGCACAGTTTACAGCTTGCTTTTTGCCACAGCTGGGTGTCTCAAATGCCAAGTACCCTGCAAACCAGAGCCTAGCATCTCTCACCTCAGCACAGCACGTGAAACAGTGACTATTTATCTCTAGTTCTGAAGTCCCGTTATTTTCATGGCTTGGGGTGAGGGGGATTTCACAGTCACAAGAAAGCCGCAAACCACTTCTCTGAGTAAAAGGAGACACTGGAAGAGGACCAGAGGCATTAGGTGACAAGGAATGTCGTCGCCAGTATTAACAGAGCCAAAGATGTGTTTTACATGATATTTGATGTGAATAAGAGGTTTGGGGTTTTTCCTCTTTGCCTGTGCATCATTAATTTGCTTTTTGTTCATTTGTTTTTCAGGTGGCCTCCTTAGCAGGGCCAGGAGGGAAGGTTGAAATAGAACAAAATTTTCTCAATAACAAACTGAAGACAATAACAGCTTATTTTGGTGATCTAATAAGGCATGACATCTCCTGAACTCAGTGTGGATTCTTCCAAACCCAACCTCCCTGACTGCTGCTTTGCTTAAGCTTTTGTACAGCTGGCTGGTCAAAAATGACTTAAAGCCGTTTTCCGCTTTAATTTCTGTTTACAAAAAAAATTGTTCTGTTTATTGCTACTGTCAATAAATGTTTTATAATAATTTTGACAAAATTCTAAATGTAGAGTAGCTGTCAATGTAGGAAAAAAGATCTGTATAAAATGCGGTCTTGCCAAGTTCAAGTCCAACCAGTTGAAGGGGAGTTCAGGATTTCTTTGCAACTCTCACGTGTACTACTTCTGTACTTGCTCTGGTTTTGAGCAGTCAGAGGGTCAAAAAGAATAGCCTGAAAGCCGCCGAGTGTCAAGAACTGCTGTCTGTGCTTAAGAAACAAAAGCATCTGAACATGAGGTGGAACTGGAAGGTCAGGTACACCGCAAGAGGTTAACGGCAGTTCACCTCTCAGGCTCCATGCTCACTGGGAAACCTTTTCAGCTTTTCTTTGTAGGATGAAAGTCCGCACCTTTCTTACAGTGAGTACTCCGGCTTGTTGCAGCTTGGGGAGAGAGCGGGTCATAAGCTGGCGGCAGGGCTCTACCCTCTGGTGTTTATTTTATTTTTTCCCTCTTTGCCAGCCCTCTGCATTACAAAGATATTTTGAAGAACCTTCTGACTGGAGGTTTGTCTCAGTAACCAGTAGGGTATGTGTCCCTTCTCTTTTTGAGGCCTTTTAGATCCGTGCACAGGCTTCAGGGAGGGCAGAGGGAGCCCAGCTCTCCCTGGTGAGGGCTCTCTGCTCCTCCTAGGGGCTTGCGGGGGAAGAGTGCCTTTTGGGCACTTCTCCAAGCAGAAAAGGAGGCAGGTGAGAAGCGTCTAGAGCATGGATACGGCACTCTCGCTGAAATGCACTTAACAGTAAGTACCCAAGATCAATTCTGAGCCTGTTTTTGAGGTAAGAGTGTAGGAATATGGTTTCTAAGACAACAAATTATTGCTGCTTCTCCTCTGCTTGGAGTGCAGCAGGATGCTGAAGGCAGCAGAGACTAAGCATCAAACCAGCATTGGTGCTGACAAACAAAACTCTATAGAATAACTGTGTAGAATAACAGGATTTTTTTTTTTCTCCTTAAGGAATGAAACCCAACTCTTGTCAGTTAGGAGATCAAAGTGTTTGTGTGTGCATGTTAAAAAACACGTATGCAACCTCACTCAGTGCAAGTTCGCAGTGCAGTAAAATAGCACTTGGGACATCATTTTTTTCTAACTTTACTGTCCATCCAGTACCAAGACAAGTGCTAAACTGTTAATGACCATTACATCCATGCTTCATGTAAGGCATTTTAGATTACTTTGAAGATAATTTGACTAACTTGCATCACTGCATTTTGCCACTGTACCACAGCGAGGAAGAAGTGCTGTGATAGTGCCAGCCTCTGTGTCAATATTTAAAGGGAATTGTAAAGGAAAGAAATTATCTGCTCTAGGAGGCAGGCGAGGTTGGCAAGAGTGCTAGTATTACAGGAGGTCCAAACCTACTGTAGCAGTGGCACGTGCGTGTAATGGTGCTGTTAAATTTTCACTACAAGCTACAAAAAAATCCAAGAAAGTCATGAGGCCAAATGAAGAATAAATTAATTTATACTGTGTCACAGTACTCTGTACACTAAATTTTTACCATATTGGGCTTATTGCTGCTCACAGAAATACTGTTGTCTTATTCTTTAGTCCTCTTTTCCTCCGTAAAGTTATGGAGTAGCTTTACAAGCATTTTGAGATCTCACTGATGCTGCTCCTGTAAAAGGAAGCTCTATGGGGGAAATAGCAGTGAATTTACTTTTGCCTTCAGGAATGTAGTCAGATTTTGTTCAGTGCCCAGTATGCAAAGTGTGGAAGCTGAAATATGACATAAAAGGTACAACATTTACCGTTTTAATGTTTACTTCCAATTTATCAAAGGTCTCTGCTGAACTTTGCAAGTACATGAAGCACCAAAAGCAGAAGAGTATCTTTGTTCATGGCTGTTCCTCTCTGTAACCACCAAGTACAAAAGGTCTTGTTTTAATTTTTTTTTGTTTAAATACAACTTGAAGTCAGAACACATTCTGCTGGGTTGTGATAAATGTTTGCCCTCAGCTTCCCACTTGGACAGAACAGGCGAAGTTCCCCAAGGCTGTGAATCAGTCAATCTGTTAAGCCTAAAATACATCTACAAGTATTTTTACTTCGTTGTTAGTAATTTCAACCAACAGACACTTCATGGAGGACAGTTTCATTCATGATAGGAGTTTCTGTAAAATGTTATTCTGCTTTATATTGTGGAAAAAAGTTAACATGGGCTGAGACACGGTTAAATTTCTGGACATCTCATGCCCAGAGTTTTAATACCCTTTTGGGATTTGAGTAGTATTTTGCATATAATACAAAGGCTACAGAGAAGTTACGTTGCTACTGTAAAGTAAATACTTACAGAGGTTTGGTCTTTTACCAATTTTAAGCCACAAAATAAGCCGGTAGGAAAAATGCATTTTTTTTTTTTTTTGGAAGTTAACTAATATTTGGACTAAATGCAATAAATACATACTGTTTTGTACTTTCCACTCTGCTCTTGAGGTCCTCATCTCTTAGGTTTATCTTAATTAAACCCAATATTAAACCAAACCTTTTTCTGGTGCATGGTATGAAGAGAAGCGATGGAACACACAGTTAAAACAAGCGCATTCCAAGGCTGAAGCCTTATTTCAGATATCAAGGGGAGCAGAGCATCAGCAGGGGCAAGCGTCTCTTCATGGCAGGACAGTTAGTGTCGTGCCCTTCTCTGAAGGAGGCCCCGTTAGTGTTATGGTAAAAAATCACTGTTCCATGAAGCTTTAACGTGCAGGTTTTAGAAAATCTTCCCCAAGTGTCGTGGTTCTGAAGTAACATCTGGGTCTATATGTGCAACTCAGGGGTTATATAAACAAATTAATGTTACACCACAGTGACCATGGTAACATTTAGAAGAGGGAAACCCCATAAATGGCAGAAGGAAAAAATTACTTGCAGTAACTCATTGAACAAATCAGTAGAAAAGTGGGTCGTTTTCACTTGATTTACTCTCTCTGCTTTCATATGCCTCATACTCACTCTTTGCTTTAACTGTCCTTCCCCCCATCACCACAAATCTTCCCACCTCCAAATATCAAGGAAGGAGGGTAGTCCTAACACGTAGCATGAACTAGTCTAGCATTGCTAGTTTAGCCTTTCCAACACAAAAAATCTTGGTATTCCTGCCACTGGAATATCTTGGTGCGGTCCAGAGTACTTTAAAAAAGTTGATTTTCAGTGGTGAGGAAGTTTTAGATTTCTGTATGAAAACAGAACAGAGATATTTTTGCAAGTGTGTGGTGCAGTGGCGAAGGAATAAATGCTCTAAAACCAGACTTGAAATCGATTCAGACCCTCTCCTGTTTCAGCTGTCAGACGGTGAAGCTGTCAAGTGGTCCAGCCTGCTCCATCAGTGTATTACCCATTCACACACTCCGGAGAAGTACTTGTAAGAATGATGCTGTGTTGATCCAGTTAAGTGAAGTCCCCCAAATGCCCGAAGTAATTCATACAAAAAAACCCAACCAAACAAAAAAAGCAGCTTGTTACTCGGCAGGAAGGCATCAATAGCTGAAAGGAAGCAACAAGAACGGCTAAAACCAGCTGGAGTGATTGAATCTAGTGAGGCTGGAGATTTACCCCAGCAGTGAAAATCCTAGCTGCAACCATGAAGGGAGGAGGCAGGAGAAAAGGGCTCATCTACCCCAGGGTTTGGCTTCCACCTCTACTCAGCACGGTCCTGTAGTGTCTCTTAAAGATGCCCGAGGCGATGCTGTGAGCTGGGCTGCTGCCCGGGGCAGAGGTGGTGAGGGCAGCAGCCCGCCTGGGAGCCGAGATGGCGGCTGGGCTCTGCTCGAGGGTTTCCCCGCGCCGGGGAATTCCACAGCCGGGCTGTGCACACAGCTCCGCAAAACACCCCCTGCAACGAACAGCAGGGTCTCACCATTTACCTTCTCCTTCTCCTGCCAACCTGAGTCAGCCCCGGATTTCTCCATATAAAGACCCAAGGATCGGTGTCTTTTTAGCACATGTCACGACAGGGGTATCTCTGGGTGTCAGGGAGCATGGTTCTGCCATCAGCCCCTCGTGCACTCTTCTTCAAGTCTCATGCAAATGCGTTTTCTAAGCTCTTCCTTTCGGCACGTCTCTCAGGTCTTGGCCCATCACCTCGCGACGTTCCAAAACCGGAGCGAGCTTCAAAGCGCTTCCCAGCACCATGGGCTTCACTGAAAACCCGAAATGTCACTCCGGGTTTCTGAGTTCTCAGACCGCTAAGGAAAAAAAAGTGCTGTTGGAGGCAGTCTGGGTTTGATGACAGCGCGATCCTTCCTGTCTCTCTCTGTGGCTCAACTCATTTTCTTCCTTTTTCTCAAGGCTGTGCTGCAACTTTTTTGTGAAACCCCTGTGGTTTATCAGGGGAGGGCAATGGCATCACCAGAGCTTTAGCACTGCGTAACCATCAGCAAAGAGGCTCACAGCGTGCCCTTGTTGCATTGGGAGTTATGAAATACCTTTCCCCAATATTTTATCCTAAAAATGTGGCCAAAGAATGGGCATCAGAGAGGATATTCCTCTATATAGTTATTGCAGGTTAAATAAATACATTTTTGATATCAGTGCACCGCTACCTAGAGCTCTGGGGGTTCATCACACTGTCACAGTGTCAGACACAGCGATGGTGACAGTGGCAAGAGCTTTTGTGAAAGGCGGTATTATGATCTGACACCAAAACCCATCCTAAGGTATTCATTAAATTGTTCCAGGCACCAGGACAGCCTATGATTATGTCAAACAGGGGAGCAAATTGTATGTTCTGCTTTCCCGGTATACGCCAACTTAATATGAAAGTCTGCCTAGGAAGGTTAAACACAGACAGCTTTGCCCAAGAAAACTCCAAACTGGCAGAGCCCATCGCCCTGGAGGGTCACTCCAGGGGGGACTGCCCGTGCCAAACATCCGTGCTGGTGTGGGAATGATTTCCGTGGATGCAGGTTGCAGCTGGGCTTATCCAAGGGGTTCCCTCAGGCCGCAGAGCTGGATATTTCCAGCAGGTGCAACATTATCTGCAGCTCAGGCTGAGACCTGTACTTCTGGAAAGCGACCGTCCCCAAAGGGGAAGCTGGAGTTCCCCAGGGAGCGGCTGTGTGGGGAACCCGGGCTGCGGCTCCTGCTGCGGGAGAAACCGCCCTCCGGAAAGTCCTTTTGGTGCTGGGTTTTGACACCGAGAAGCCCAGTTCTCCCGAGAAGCCCTGTTCTCCCAAGAAAAGCGAGTCTCATGGAGTTCCTTCACCTAATACTGAAATTACCAGCCAGGGTATTCAGTAACCCTGTCTAGAAGAGGTGCTGTTAAGAGTCAGGTTTGAGAACAACCTGTGTGGTCACGTAACGTAGAGCGGGACGTCTCCTACAAGCAAGTGTTCCTGATGGCTCAGGAACGAGCCGAGGGCTGGGAGCAGGACAGAGCACAGGGCCCACGGAGCCGTGTTCAGGCTGCAGAGCTGAATGCCATGGTGCCTGGATTGTAGCTTCTGTAAGAGACACTGCTTGTGTCCACTTTTGCTCTTGCTGCCAAGTTTTGTGACTTTACTGGCAGTCTTTTGATTTTTTTACGCAGCTTGTAAAGAGCATTGTCTGAAAAAAAAAGAAGCGCTTTCATCTAAAAATAAACCTGTAGTCCTTGCAGTTAAAATAAAACAAACAAAACCAGCTGACACAAAAACAAGACCTGGATGCATTATAATCGTTCAGAAATCAGATAAGAATGTCTGCAATGTAACTATTTTGCAACTGCTTGGTAGGCAGGGCCACCTCATGTTTTGGCCTGAGGCACAGAGATGGAGAGAGGCTGACGATTTTTCAGCATTTGGGATCGACCATGCTGCTTGTCTCTGCTGCCGCACTGATTTATCAGCTTTGGTTAATGAACTGGGGGCATTTATTATACATAAACTGAAGTATGAAACAGTCTGACTTCTTGCACGTTTATTTTCTCTGTTAATGAGAAGAGTGACTTAATCCAAAATTGTTGTCACTTTTCTAAAAATTCAAAGTGGAGAAATTTAATCTCTTTGAAAGTAGAAAACCAGTTCACAAATGGATGTGGTCGCTGCAGAATCAAGGTCTGCCAAGAAGAAATCCAGTTTGGCTTATTTGGCAAAATTAACACTGTCCAGTTAGCTAAAAAAATGAGCTATGCCAGCACAGAAGACTCAGAAAACCCTAGAAGATTTATGATCTCAACTCCGCCTGAGGAGGAACCAGTGATGAGCAGCTGTTTGACAGCTATGAACCATGACAGCAGTGAATTTGAGTATGTGGCCAGCTCAGAGCATGCGGACAGGCATGATAAGTGGTGGGGATTTGGCACCTGGGAAAACTGCCAGGAGAAGAAATTCCAAGGAGCAGTGGGTCCCAGCTTGGAAGTCAACTGCTTGGGTGAGAAATAAAGAGCCAGAATGTATAGATCATGGTTTATAGGTATCCAGTCTTGCAGAAAGTTCATGAGTTTTAGGAGAGAAAGAAAAAGCAGATGGTCGTGCCCAGGCCAGTGCAGGCATTCGAGGGAATGCCTGGGAGCAGACCTGGGTGACTGCACAGGTTTGCCGATGCTAAAGATTATGCTGCCTTGCACAGCAGGACCATCACGAGCAAAGAGGAATGGCAAAATCCATGGCAATTTGCAATAAACTAGATAAAGGAACATTAAGAGAAAAGATCAAATTCCTG
>NW_009204659.1:34997-47165 GCF_000690835.1 Fulmarus glacialis
GGTTGTGTTAAGCATTAATGCTGCCTCTTCCTTTCCTCTCTTTGTCTGCAATATGAGTTTTGTATTACCTTTCGGGCCATGCAGGGAACTTCATTTTTCATTTCCATGAGAAGAGTGATCAGATTACCTTGGTGACAGGTATCAAGTCATGTTTTTGAGGCTACATGCTGAGCAGCAATGCTAGGATCCCCACCAGCAGTATCATTTTCCACAGCTTGTGGCAGAGGAAGTAAATACACGAGTTGCTCCGTGCTGGCCACAGCAGGACTCCCAAGCGCTGCAGCACACCAGGCAAGCTGCATTTTAGGGAAAAATACCACAGGTGCTTCAGCTGGTAGGCCTGGGAGCCAGCTGTCCTGTGCTGGGGGAAAAGAATAACTGGCCAATGTGACCGGGGTGGTAGCAGGTATCCTCTTCACAGCACCTGAAACACTTCAGGCTCCCCATGGGTCTCTGAAGAAAGCCAGGGGAAGGAGGCAGTGCAGCTGGCGGCCAGCCCCCATCTATGCAGGCTAGCACCTGTGCTGCCCTTTCCTGGTTAGTTTTTCATTAAAAACAGGCCAAAATGAGTCAGTGGCCTGAGGCGGTGACGCTTAGCTGCTGAGGTGTGATAACTGTTAGTTTTCTGGTTGTAAGAGAAAATAGCAATGCTGCAGTTCGCTGCATGCACTATAAAATGTATTTGCTAAGACCATTGGGGGCTAACACAAAGAACTGTGAATAAACAATATATGTAAGAGTATACAGTAAAAGTTCTGAAGTCATGGCTTCTTGCTGCTGCTTCGTTATTCTAGCTGAACACTTACTTGGTACCACGGATGGCATAAGCCCCAAATTCCTTCCATGTAGCTGAAGAGAGATTCTCAGGTTTCTTTCTGTCATGTCGCCTTCCTACCAGGACAACCCAGATTCCAATCCCAAAATCAGCGCTGCAGGAGATGTTACTACAGCTGGGTCCACATGGGCAATGCAGCACCCTAGGAAGGGAGCTACAGAGGCAAACAGCCAGTGCAGAGGCCCCATGCAGCACACGTCACTGGGATTTTTATCACAGAGCAGCTCTAATCCAGTCCTGTGGGCTGAGCGTGCATTGGTGGTCAAACTGATCTTCTGACTATGTCTCCCCTGGCAGGGAATTGCACACTCCAAGACTACGCTGCAATGTGAGCCACAGTAAGGGGGGCAACCACAAAATTAGTTTAAAAAATGTGTTCTTGATCCAAATTAAACTACCAGTCTAGAGATACCTAGAGATAATAGGTGCCTTACCCAGGGACTGAACTGCAGCTCAGCAACCTGATGCTCTCTAGCTGGAAGAACTGAAGGGCCAACTGGAGGGAAAAAAAAAAAAAAATCACTGCTAGCCATCTGTGATTCTTCTCCTTACTTCTGTGTCTGTCTGTCTCTACAGACAGCAACTGAACGCTTCTACTTTGCATGTCAATAAAATTTCACTTTGCCTTCACTTAAAATTCATTTCAGTTTGAGCTGAGTGATTTCAGGCTGGCTGGCAAACTACCAGTATCTCATTCTCTAGGGAACAGCAGTCCCAGCTGGGGCTGTGAAAGCAGTGCCCACCAGCTGCAGGCAATACAATCCCTGTGAATGTGGGGGGCACAGGGCTGTTCCTCCACCAAGCCGTGAGGGCTGCGAAGCAGCAAAGCAGCGAAAGGCAGCAGGGAACTGGAGTATCACTGGCATAGCACAGGACAGGGAACACCCAAATCCTGGCTGCCTCTCCAAAATTATCGTTCTTTCCCTTCCATGGCATTTTCTATGGACTAAAACTGTATGTCTCCTCATGTGAGAGCTGCACCCTTACAGGTGTTGGCTCAGAGATTAATTTAATAATAAATATTATTCTGTTAATTATCTCTCTACCATGGGTTTTCTTAGAATATCAGATGCTGGTATGTAAACACCACAGTTATCTAGATAGGTTATCTCACACACTACCTCCACCTCTCTCCCGTTCGTCTCGATCTTGTGAGGCACCAAGCGCGCAGGGATGCTGTCCATCCTTACGCCCTCGGGACGGTGCAGCTCTGGAGCTGCGATGCAGAAGTGGAGCTGCTGCGTGTAACTCTGAAAAGAAATTATGCAACTCAGTCTTAAGAAATTAATGAAGTGGTAGCAAGTAGGGCAAGATTGTTTTGAAATAAGAATGAATTATTATTGTATACTAAGCTGATTATGCATCCGGGTTGAGATGTACAGAATGGGTGGGCTACGCTGTAGCTGGGAGAAGCCAGGCACACAGCCAGTCCCATACAACGTGTGTGTTTGTGCGGCTGGTGGCAAGCAAATCCGTCACCCTCTTTGGAGAGCACTGTAAATGTGAGCGGGGTCTGCCAGATGGCAGGCACCCGGAAAGACACCAGGAGAAAGCAAAGCGTAACCGCATTGTGTGTGGCAGTGAGCAGGCTGGGTCCGTCCACAGATGGAAGCTTGCAAATCACTGCCCTGGTGCGAGCTCACGGGAAAACGCTGACTAAGTCAGACCCCAATTCCCCAGCCTCCTCTGTAACTGAAAAATCAGGATGAGGGTCCGGATCGATCCCATCTTCTAAGGTTGCACAAATCTGGAGGAAATGGCAAGCCTGGACGTGGCCGAGCTGCTCTTGGTGTAGGGCACACAGAAGGGCTGTAGGAAGGCAAACTGACTTACAGTGCTCTTGCAGCTCCTTAGCTCTGGGGCTAATTAGAGACTGGATCATCCTGTAGATTATATCAGATTAAAATTCCAAAATCAGAAAGTGCAAGGAATGCAAATATGTTCCCTCTTCCTCCTCCCGTTTCCTTTGCTTGTCACTCTCCATGGGCAGCCACAGGATAAGGTATCCTAGAGCTGCTGAATGCCAATGTGGAATAGGGAGGGCGAATTTTTATGTAGCTGTTTTCTCAGTTGCGTTATGCTACTACTTCCAAAAATTGAATTCCATGAAATGAAGACAAGAATGGCTGGAAGAAAAGAAAGCTTTTTTTTCTTTTTTTCTCCTACCACGTCCAGTCTGTATTTGACTAAGTTTCTTGCTTCTTTGCAAAACTTTTTGTCTTTTTTCCCTTTCAAGGCAAGCTGAGAGCAATGTGGGACTCATGTCCTCCTCCCTCGCCTCGCCTGCCTCGACTCAGGAGACATGCAGACAAGGATGAGCTGCAGCTCCCTGGGGGAAGGGTGCTCACCTGAGACTTCTGGCTGAACCAACGAGTCTCTGTGCAACACACTTTCTGAATCGCTCCTCTGTGTGATAAATAGGGCCAGTCTTTTAGCTTCTGGTGTCCTTAAGTTTTATTCTTATCCCATATGAGCCCAAATAAGAGAAGTCTGACAGCGCTGTCTGGGTCTTAGTGAAAACAGGTAGCTCAGAAAAGTTAATTTGACTTACACCAAGGGACAAACCTGTTTGGACAAACCAGGTGTGAAGCCAGCTACAGTAAGTTTTTTGAGTTCCACCTTACTCCAGTAACAAAACGACCTAGCAGACACACCACGATTTGGGTGTTGGGCTATGACATATTTTAACATCTCCTGTGCAGCAGCTCTTTAGACCACGTTGGGGTGTGTATATTTGTCAAGGATTGACAGAAGGGTGCTTTGTAAAGATACGAGGCTCTTCCACACTGCTGTGATACAATGGGTTGTTAGTGACTTGTCAGTTCATGTTTTCAATTACTGTTATTACTATTATTTTAAAACTGTGGGTGTTTCTAAAATTGCTTTATATCAGATAATAAGTATACTCATTCTTCAGTTACAGTAATTAGCATTCTGAGTTTGATTCTGCCACCTCGATGGCTCCAAGAGCTGGGACTGGTTACCACATACACAAAGCTCTTAGCTCTTTTCCATAAATAGATTACAACCTCCCAGTTTTAACTCCTGAGGTCCCAAAGACCATCCTTCCTGCCTCCGTCTCTTCTGTGGCTCATTCTTGTCGTTTCTTCAGAGTTTCTCTCCCACCAAAGGATATGTCTTGCAAAGGAGTGCCTCTTTTTGGCCGAAATAAAGAAGCAGTCCCTAAGCAATTCCCATCCCTCGGCATGTTGCTGTACAGCACATTTACTCGAAGCGGCCCTAATGAACAGCTTCTGTATTAGCCCCTCCTGGGCCGCTCTTGCATTTCACACCCATTGTGCGCGCATTCCCCAGCCCCGGGAGGGGACACTTCAGATCATTGCCAGGCTACGGCATGGAGCAGCCTGAAAATGCCGTGCGTGCCCATCTAGCTGAAAACAAAGCTAGTGAGCCGTGGGTAGAGCAGAGCAAAGTCTTGCTTTTAAAAACTGCCTTAAAAAAAAATCTGAGTCTGACCTAAAAAGAAGCAAAGTAGCAGAGCAAGTCAATAAAAGCAAAGAGAGGGGAGGATTCGGTAGTATGGCACTGCAGTATGTTATTAAACCAGAAAAATGTTCTCCTGAAAAATTTATGGTATTTCACTGGAGAAAGCTCTAAAGGGACATTTCAAAGGAAGAACAAACCAAAGAAAGAAAAAAAAAATCCAGACCAGCTGAAACTTTGGAAGCTGGACCACAAGGACTTGCATTGAACCAAGGAAAAGAAGTGACAAAATTAATTTCCTTTAAAGCCTTGTTAGGAGGCTCCAGATGCATTTTATGGTCCATCTCCCGGCTGGGGAATACAATTTTCTCAGAGAGAATCAAGATCAGCCTTTGTAATGATTGGGAGATACCTAGAGCCCTCAAACTGTGGTACAGTCAACTGTATTTCATTAGGTAAACTGTTGTCCTCCTCACCAGACAACACATGCATATCACTCAGAAGCTAAAGCCTGTTTACCTTGTTACCTATCCAGAAGTTTGCTGCTCTCCTACTGCCAGACAAAGCATCTCAGCTGGTTTTCTTACAGCATGAAAGTAAAGGAGCTACTGGCATATATTCATTATGACAAGTCATCAGGTTTGAAACTCGCTTCACACCTTGGGTTTGCCATCAACCAAGTCCCTTCTCCTTTCAGGCCCACTACAAAGCCTGGGTTTTTCTCACAGCTGATATGGGGTTTTCTATCTGTGCAATAGCTCAAATTGCACAAATAGCAAACACATCCTCCATTTAACTGCTAATGTGGGGAGAGATGAAATGGCCGTACCGGAGCTCAGGACAGAACCAGGTTTGTTGATCGCTGCCTGGGTGTATTTGCACACAGGACATCTTGCTCCATCTGCAAAATGAAGCTGTGGACTGGTACTTGGCTTTACTGAAGGTGCAGAAAGAGCCAAATTGACTTTTTGTTAAATGTGACAAAGTTAGAACATACTGGGTTTATTTTTAAGGAAAAAATACACAAATGTGCCTATTTCTAGCACATTTATTTGATTTCTGGCAAGTCTATTTGTAGCAAGTGTTTCCACCAACACTAGGAGACAGCTCCCTAACCTAATCTACCAATGGTCCACTTACTGCATACAACCAACACATCCTCCTTTCTGTGGTAGTTGGGTGTATTAACAAAGCAAACAACAACCAAATAGTAACGGTGAGCTCAAAACCCTGCTCCTGGCTTGGCTGCTGCCAGGGGCCACGTTGTACATGTGCTGAACTCAGTCACTTCCCCTTGTTTTTTATGTGCTGGGGACGCCTGTCTTGGGGTGCCAGAAATGCCACTGAAGCCATTTAACTCTTCCCTGAAGGTTCCATCCCAAAAAAACCCCTATCTTCAGGAGAACAGCGCCAACCCGTTATACACTGCTGATGACAGAGATTGTAGCTCGTTAAGATGCAATGAGTAATATGTTTGAAAATGTAATTAAAATGTTTTTCAATCATTCATGAAAACTCTTTTAATGCAGTGTAAAGCTTGATAATATCTGTGGTTGTACTTTGACCTGATGAAAGCTCTGAATGGAAACTTATACAGTAGGTAATATTTACTCTGGCAGTGTGTCAGTAGGCAATGTCTACTGCTTTTATTGCTCTGTGGAATACAAGTTTTGAATTTTGCTCTGTACTGAACCATTTATTGTCTTGAAATTGGCAGCAGTAACACCCAGCTGGATGCCGGTATGTTTTGTGTTTGTGAACAGGCTGATCCATGGGAAACAATCTACCAGACAAATCAACTTCTTTATGAATTAAACAAAATCTTTACTTTGGTATGAGGCATTTAAGCCTGAGAGCTATTATTTTGGAAAAGGCCCATAAAAGGACTTTTTAAGACACAGACTTTGTGAGTTTTAAGCATGATATTCTTAGACTGCCTTTAGTTATGCTTGCTTTGCATAACCCAGTGGACTTTTATAAAACAATATCTTCTATGTAAATGGTGCTGGGGTCCAAAGCTCTGAATTGAAAGTCAGAACAGAGCTCGGTGTCTGGCCAAGCTGTTGAGCTGCTTAAATTGTTCTTCTTCTGCCTCCCACCTTTTTTTCTGCTTTGTCCCTGGGACAGGAACTGCCATTTCCTATCTGTTTCTCTATTGCATAGCACTGAAAAATTCCTTCTTACAAGCAAGAGAGGTAGAAAGCTTACCCAGAAATAGCTGACCACTCAGTACCAAAAATAAGCTTAGCATGTAGAGATGATTCTGTGTGCTTAGAGCCAGTCCTATCAATTCTCACAATCTCGTGAATGTCATGGGATCTTAATGTCATGGGATGTTTTCTTAAGTCTTCGGCTGATGGTAATCAAGGAACCACATGATAATTTTGACTTCATTAACACAATTTAAAAATCACATGTAAATTTCTAGCTTTGTGGTTGCTGAGAAAATATGAAGCAAGACAGTCTTAAATCCTGAAGGTAAATAAAATCATCAGATGGTCATTCTGACCCTTTATTCACTCCTCCTGGGTTAACATGCCTAATGTTTCTTGGCTGTTTCTTAGACATGACCACACAAAAAATTGGTTCCTAGTGAAATATCCTCTAACAGTCTTTGCTGTCTTTGTCCCCAATCAGCCATGTTTATGATTTTTTTTTCCTTTACAGGTCCAAAAGTGTGATCTGAAAGTCAGCCTGCAGCAATGTGTGTTGGATATTCTCACAATTTACACACAGCTTGTTCTCTCTGTACCTTTAATAGAGGGCTCATAGGCTCTTCGTCTTCCTCAAACGCCGAGCGCTCAGGCTATTATACCGGTACTCAGTGGAAATAGGCTCCATTCTCACAGACTTCCCGCATGGCTTTGGGAAAGTCACTGTAACAGTTCCTCCATTTTTTCTGTATGAAATGAGGGTAATTGTATTTCGTCTCCTGGTCTGTGTTGGACTGCCGACTCTTTTGGACAGGTATGTACAGGGCATGCACAACCAGGCTTTATAACTGATCTCCATTTGGTTTATACGTCCTTTGGAGCATGGACCGGGATTCAGGTTTCCCCTCTCCCAGGCTGGTCCAGAGGAGATGTGACAAAGGGAGGAAGCAGACACCGAGTGTCCCCACAGCTGTGCACGGGCCCTGCGCCAGCCATCTACTCACTCAGAGGTGAGTAACCTTGCACTGGGTTCCATAAAATACGCACTGGGAACAGTTTAAGGTTGTTAAAAAGACCAGGGTAATAAACTCAGTATATAATCCATGTCAAAGAATACACTCTGGGCAGGACTTTTTCCAGTGATCTGGATGATACCTTTTGCTTTCTTGTAACACAGCTTTCAGAGATGGGCAGGCACATTTTTGTCACGTGATTTTTTCTGGACTATGATAAGCTTTCAAAGACAGACTTAGTTTCCTTATTCTTTCCTTGAATTCATATAGCTTTAAGATGTCGCCTTTAACCATGTGTCAGAGTTTGAATGCTTGATATTTTCAGGAAGAAATGTGAGAAAGAAAGAAAAACATAATAGTTTCCGATCATCAAATATTTTGGGTGAGTCATTCGCCTGCATCGCTAGATAAATGCAACAGGACATCCTGTAACCGTCTGCTCTTTAACTTCTACTTTTTTTTCCCTACACAAATAGTGAAGTAGGGAAGAAAGTGGCAGTGGAGTCCTCTATGCTTGGATCCTTCCCTGCCCCAGGAGAGGGAACTCACAAGTCGCCTCTTGGGGTGACTACCCACCTCGGTATTGAGATATACAGACAGATTCTAGTCTCCTTCTGGCCAGCGGCAGGGAATTCAAAGACAAAGCCTTCTGAGGGAGGTTAGAGAAGCCGATGTTATCTTCCTGAGCCTTTTGCTTCGTGGAGGAGTTTCAGGAGTTACCAGCATCAGAGGGAGAGCGTAGCTATGAGTCTTCACCGGAGCTTTCCTGAAAAGACCTGGAAGGGGGTTTCTGTGCCAGCAGTCCTTTCTCTCACCCACAGTTTTGAGACTAATATCCCCCAACCATTTTAGCTCTTGCATGCCAGTAGAAGAATTTCTAAGAGATTTACCTTCTTTCTTTTGGATGCTGATAAAGGGATATAGATGACTATAATACCAGCAAGAGTAGCATAACTGAAGTCAAACAAATCCTGCTCCCAACAAAAGAAAACAATAAATCAGAATAACAATCCTGGTCATAGAGTTGGCATATTTAAAGGTAATAGAGAAAGAAGGAAAAGTTGAAAAACTGGCAAAAAAAGAGCTTTCCTCTTTCTACTCTATCTGCAGGTACAGAGCTTTGAACCTTAGATCTATCAAAAGTTGATCTGATCTTACCGAAAGGAAGATTTTTTTATCAGGTAGATAAACATCTAGTCAGAAATCTTAGAGTAAACCTGAGAGACAGTTTGCGTGTGTGTGTGTATACATATATAATCAGCAAAAATTAAACAGACAGATTTATGATGACAGACCAAGTGAAAGGGAATTAGTGGAGAGATTACAAATGAATAAAGCCTAACTTTCAGTAATAATTCCTGACAGAATTTTGGAGGCATGACTTCACATTAAATAACTGGAATCTCCCGAAATTCATCCTCCTCCTCAAAATCCCTTTTCAAGACTTGTCCCTACTGTGACAGTCAGAAGCAGTTAGCTGATGAAACTTGAACGGTCATGTGTTACTGAGGTACAGAGGATTTTATGTCATTTTCCATTGCCACTTACTATATTTTTTATTATTATTATTATTATTATTATTATTATTGCCCTTTACTTAGTGTCAGGAAATGCCTTTCTGTGTTTACACAGTACGTAGCACAGTGGTCTTCAGTTGTGGTGGTGGTTTCAATAAACCCCATTAATAATTACCAGGAACCAAATCTGTCAATAAATAAGTCTCATAACTTCATGATCTGACAGTGAAATGAGGAAAAGTCAGTGTCTAACTGCTATCATGCATGTTTAATTCTGGCACTGTTCTTCCTCTCTCTCCCATACAGATACAGCCTCAGGAGGCATAACAATAAAGGTGAGGCTCCATGGTTTCGTTTGCTATTTACATCAACATTTTCTCCAGGGTGAGAAATTCCCTGTAGTTCTTTTACGCATCTCTCATACACGCTTCTCCCACTCCCTCATCCTTTGAGTCTTTTCCTGATCTGGTCACAGGTATACTGGCAGCAGGCATTTTGTTCTTTATGTTGGCAAATTTTTTTTTTCCACTTTTCAATCACCGATTCTCCTGCCCTCTCCCAGTGCCATCTATTTCACAACTGTTTTTGTCAACAAAACATCTTCCACTCCCTATCTGCTTTCACATCAGGATTCATGCTTTACGTCTAGACTGGGAAGTCTCTGGGGCAGGGACTGTCTCTGGATTGACATGTATGTATGTTTACTTATCCTTAAAAAGCCCCAGCTCCAAACCTCAAAGTCCTATTACAGTAACGAATGCTGGTGTGGGTGAAAAATCTTTAACCTATTAATTCCAGGCACCACTCGAAACACTACTTTCTAGCCTTGACCAAAAGGTAAAGGTTACTATCAATTTCTTCATGGCCCTTCTAACCCTTGAGCTCTTCTTTCATCCAGCTTCAGACTCTGCAGCCTCTCTTGAGCCTGTTTGAGACTAGTAGTGTGAAGACTTTTCTTTTTCTCCCTTTTAATTGCGATAGCCTTCCTGAATAACTTGGGTTTTCCCTGCTTTTCTTCAAATATTACCTGAACATTATTATCCTCTTCTAATTGTTCTCACACAATTGTTTTCTAAAACCTTTGATTTAGCTGGCTTAGTAAAACATGCTGTGAAAAATGCCACAGGTAATTGTTGCTTTGTTCCAGATGGTATTTTTATTTCTGTAATAGCTGGGAGCTCTCTTTAGTTTACCTACTAACCTGCTTCCAGTGTTTGTTGTTGGTGATTGTGGTATCAATTTTCTGCTACATTCTCGTCACCCAGTCTGGTGTAATCACTGTAATCCTTTACTTCTCTTCGTTCATCAGAGCACACCTAATATACCAGTTTAGGGTTGTACTTCTTCCCTTTATCTTTGATGACTGACACATTTGAGCCGGTTCACAAAAATAGTGAGTATTTTCTGAGTAGTTAATTGAAAAGGTTTTTTAAATTGACACAGAAAACAAACAGTGAAGCTGGGAAGAGAAAGAGAGTTTGTGTTATGCTGCTGTTAGCTTTTACACTTATCATTTTATTTATTTATTTTTGTAAAGCCGGTTTCAGTGGAACCCACGTACTGGATAATGTCAGGAAGCGTCAAGAAGTGTAATACTCACAAAGCCTAGACAGCAGCCTATTCAGAAGCAGCATGCTGGTTTTTGCACAAGAGAGTGCGTAATTCTCCACCAGCTGTCCATATCTAGCCTACTTCAGTCTAGCCAAAATGCATCACTGCCAGAGAACTCGTGGATGGCTTATACGGAGGTCACCACTCTCCCCTTCCCTAAATACAGCACAAAAAATCCTCAGGGTTCACATCGTTGTTTACAGGCCAAGTAGGAGAATGATAAGGAAACAAAGGAAACTGTCCTTTCATGGCTTGGCTTTGCCCCAGTCTCCTGGGGTTGGGCAGTCCCGGTGAAGGAGCCTGGAGCTGCAGAGCGGCAGCACTTAGGAGGTGATGTGGTGTTGCCTCCCAGCAGCCATGGCCGGTGCCTGCGCTTGCACGAGGCTCTGGCAGACGCCGCATGACTCCTCTGCGGAGGAGTTTGATCCCGGCTGATGCTCAGCCTCAGAAGGCCACAGGCAGCTGCTGGCAGAGGTAGGTGCACAGTGTGGCTGTCCTGTGCAGGTGCTTCCTGACCGCCCTGGAGCCAAGGCTGGGTCGAACACCCCTCCTCTGCATAGCCTTCCCTTCACCCGCACAGCCAGCTGAACGATAATCATCAGACTGTCCTACAGACGTCTTTGCGCCTCTGCCTTTCTTTGCCTTCACGTCCTGCCACGGAACAGTGTGGCAGGCATACTCCCCCTCATGAGCGTGACACCCAGAAAAGCTGTCCTGGGAACCTGGCTGAAGCTTTCCCCCATAGCTGGGTGCTCTGGCTTCTCCCCAGATCTCATCACATTCACATGGTCCCCATCTGAGGGTCCACAAAGTCTTGGGAGATCCTTTCAGCTCCCTCCTGGCACATGTCATCAAAGTGGCTGCTCGGTGGAGAAGTCCTCTACACCATTGAGTCTCTTTTTCCTCCGGCTGTCTCATTCAACCTGACAGTTTCTTTGAGCAGTGGGAGTCCCATGGGGCTCCTTCACAGAGATTTTTGGTGTTTCTCTTTTTAAAGAAGTAGCCCATGCTGGTTCCTCTTTATCTTCATTCGTATTCTCCAATGCATAGATGAGGGGGAAGCCACAAGGTCAAAAGTAAATGGGCTACTTAGTCCTTGAAGACTTTATCTGCCATGCTGAGGGATCTGTCTGGCCAACGACATTTCTAAGTGCTATAATTTAATATTTTTATCATTCTAAGCAGTTTCTGTTCTGGGCTAACTCTTTCAGGAAGCATCAGTTTGTTAGGTTTCTCTGTGTGCTTACAGTTAGCAAATAGCCTTAACTTCATCCTGTGTGCCATAATAGCAAGTTAATATCATTGTTGTTAGTCAAAACCAGACTCTTGCCAAAACTGCTATTCATAACTCACCTTTCAAGAAACAATATACTACTGACTACAGCTACCATGCAGTTGTCAGATATTTGCTACTTTGATTTTTGATTTTTAAATGCCGTTCAGTCTTTAAATGGAGCACAGAAATTTTGCTCTGGCAGGCAAGGTTAGACCTATGCAATTAATAGTCTTTTTTTTGTACACTTTGCCTTAGTGATATATTTGGATGAGAACAAATTTGTCTTAATACCCTTGGGAGACAGTCCCGAAGGGCAAAG